>NC_133538.1:399127595-399405095 GCF_048544455.1 Silene latifolia
ACCACCATAATCAACCGAGTACAACAACCCTAAGATGATAATTACACATGTAACTAGTACCATAATCAACTAGTACCATAAACTAGTACTAGGGGGTCGATTTACTCTTTTAGGAGGAGCGTAAATCGACCAATCTAGGCCTCCATCATCAACTTTAATTACCAAAGTTGGATTAGGGTTTAATAGGAGAGTGTTTTTAATTTTTTTTTATTTTTACAGAGGGAGGGAACTTGTAAAGGAGGAAGAAGATGATAAAATTTTGTTGGAATATGTGTCCTTCGACAATAATGCGATCACGACTGTTGATCATGATGATCACATGTTTAAGTCTCATTATAAAGAATACAATTGGGAAGTAATATTTTACTGTCAACTGATCAACATATATCGGTAATGATTGGTCTGACTAGAGTTTGACATTACTTGTCGTGCGACGGTGGTGATCATTTGATCCCGGTCATACCTATAGGGCAACACTCTTAATTGATCATTTAATTAATCGTATAACGTTACGAGTTAATTAAATTACTTGAAAATTGACGGACGATTTTGGAAGTAAAATTTACGTATCACATTGAAATTGATTAAAATGAGATACGGTCTGAGTATTTGAATTGTATCATTACTCAGATGAAATTATTGTTTAAAGAAACAATTAAAATTGAATGAATTATTATAAATACAATTTATTGTGATTTGTAAATTGGTAAAATATTTTGGTACAAGTAATTATGAATTACTAAGTCGATTTTTGTATATGACGTATTTTTATTAATACGTTGATTTTTAATATGTTAAAAATACATAACTAATTTATGTAATATATGACATGTGACACAAGACAAAATTGACAAAAATAAAATGGATTCCATTTTATGTATGTACCGAAATTAAGGGGAGGTTTTGGCTAAAATTGTGTTGTTTAAATTAGTGGAAAACATAATCATTCACTAATAGCCTAGCCATGCAACCCTAGTTTGCATTTTGAAGGCAAACAAGAGCATGAATTGGGTCTCCTTTCTTCCCTCCTCTTTCCTACTACCCGGTTTTACCAAAGAAAAGGCAAAGGGTTTTTGTCTTATATTTTTTGATATACACTACATGCATGAGTGTGCATTATTCATTCATTCTAACTTATCAAAAATTAAGATTTTAGAAAGAGAAAATACTTCCTCTCCTATTCTCTCCCAACCGGTTTTTGGGAGATTAAAAACCAAATTGTTTTGGGTCATTTTTCTACAAGATTAATATTGTACTAGTATCTATAATATTAATTTTAATTAAGAGAAATATTTGGATATAAATCCTTGGGAGAGATCCTACACTTGGGTCTTAGTTCATCCAAAGGGGAAAGCTCAAGAACAAGAGAGTAAGGTGATCTCTCTTGTGCCCATTAAACCGAAAATCACAATGTAAGAACAATGTTTCTTCCTTATTTTGTTTTAATGTTTGCATGCATAAGATCAATCATTAATTTTATGACAAATTAAATTATAACATATATGAATATGTAAGTATATAGATCTACTTTTCCTTCAATCGGTATCATGAGCCAAGGTTGTTTGCATGCAAATCGGTTAAAAGTTTTTCCGAGTTATAAAGATTAACATATAAAACTTGTAAAATTTGTGTTATTATGATATATCACGAAATTAATTCATGCATGTTAAAATTTCTGGTCCTAAAATGTTTTAGGATATTTTGGTTAATTTACGGATTTTTATTGTTCATATTATACAATAATGGCATTTAAATATGATTTTATGAGTAAAAATGTCATTTTCGGTCTAAAATTATCTATGTTGTCACATATATTATTTTGAGATAACCTGTAAATTTTCATAATTTTTGGACTTGTTATGCTCGAAAAATGGATTTTTCATTATTAAATTCGGATTTAGGTGAAAAATAGGTTAATATCAGATAAATTTTGAATCTGGTCATAGAAATTTAGTATGTTGTTATATGCAATGTTACAAGATGTGTGTAAAATAATGGACTATAGTGAAGTCTTTTTGCATGATTTTGGGATTTTTGAAGAAAAATGGCATGAATAGTGACTTAATTAATGAAAAAAATTAATAAAACATACTCTATGACTAAAGAAAAACATCATATGTTGCATTTTATTATCTTTTTCAGATCTAAAATTGAAAAGTTAATGTATATAATTTTTCACATGTTTTTATGATTATTTTGGTTAAAACCGATAAACCGCAACATTGTTTTTCCGGATAAATTTCGAAATTTTTAACCTAAGTTTTTTGAACATTATGAGTGTCATGGTATTTTTCCAGAATGTTCATGAGTTTAAATTTCAAATTTCAAATTTATTTGAAATTTTGTGATTTATTTGAAGTTTATAGCTTATTTTTTAAATTTTTAGTCCATTAATGAACAAATTTAGAAATATGAGTTAATTATGGTCAAATTATTAGTGAAGACTAATTTTTGAGTCCTAAGTGGTTAGGGTAATTAACTTATGCATAAATATGATTTTATGTAATTTTTGTGATTATAAAATGTTGAAATCACGCAAATCCGTAAAAACTGAGTAATATACGATATTGGCTAATTAAAGGCGATTTAGCATAAAATTGGGCATGTTCATACATATTATAATGCTGTATTTTTCCTTTATGATTGTCATAATTTTATTTATGTAATTTTGAATTATGTAATTTTACTTAGTATGGCCTTAGTTTTAATTGGTATTTCCCGAAATGTAGGGGAATATCGATTCGGTTGTAATTTTATTGTGACCTCGTAGCACCGTTTTGTAATTTAATAGATTTATTTTAGTTACAAATGTATAATAGGAAATTATGTAATTTGTTATGTAATTTAATTTATCTCGGAGTTCCCAAAGACGGATTTCTTCAAGATGGCGATACATAAAGACGATGTTACCTCGAGATGCGTGCCACAACCGAAGTTCAAGGGACCAATGGAGTTGGTTTCCGAATATGTAATAGTTAAATAGTTTTTCCATTTTAGGAAAGGCCATACTAGGATTTATTTATTTTATGCTTGCATTTTATTTATATGTCACATGCATCGCTAAATCGCCATAACTAAAACATGCATCTTCTTTCATCGAGTTTAATCAACCGTGTCAATTAGAATTATCGTAGTTCACCGCTTTAGTTCACTTAAAACGTTATAGATAATAAATTGACATGACCTCTCGCTAAAACAATTAATTGAGACATAGCCTTACCAAATAGTAGAAACCATGAAAACCTATTTCGCAAGGGAGTGCACTCGGCCCTACCGGGGTACAAAACTTGTTACGTAGGGGAAGTGGGTGATAAATGTCTATCCACCGAATTCATGTTGATAAGGGATGAATCGGCCCTACCGTGCCCGAGTTGATGTGGATTTGGATCATGGACACATTTATTCGAAATTTGGATTGAACTCAACAAAAGTTTTTCGATAAGGGTTTCATCGGCCATACCGTGCCCTTGTCGGATGTGTTTTGGGCTGTAGATAATTATTAGAGTAATTTTATCGACCAAGAGTTCTAAAAATAGAATCGATTAAACGTTAATCCACCGAGTTATATTGATAAAGGATGAATCGGCCCTACCGTGCCTAAGTCGATATGAATTTGGGCCTTGGAATCATTTATCTAGTCGGGTAGAGGTCACTAGAAAAAATGCACAAAACCTTTTTAAATTAAAATTTTTACGAGTATTATTGTTAAAACGACATTTGTTTTACTCCTTTGTTTTGTAGACCACTTTTTCCTCATAACAAATGGCAACACCAACCCCTATTGCAACGCCTCTCGCTAGTTCATCATGGCTCCGATCCTTCATGGATCGATGTAAACTTGAAAAGAATGGGTCAAATTTCTCCGATTGGGATGCCCAACTCAAACTAGCCGCCCAAGGTGACGACAAGCTTCGTTACCTTACCGAGGCATCTCCACCCGAACCTACTACTAGGTCGACCGCCGCCACTAGGGAAGCATATGAGGCTTACCAAAAGGAGTCCGCCGCAATGAAAAATGTCTTGATATTTGCGATGGAGGCGGACCTCCAAAGGAGAGCCTTTAAAATGGGTAATGCTAATGTGATTTACTCCAAGCTTGTGACAATGTTTTCACAAACTCCGCGGATCGTCCAATATGAGGCGGCCGCGGCATTCTTTGATCTGGACTTCAAAGAGGGCCAAAAGGTTAGCCCTCATGTGCTCAAACTCATGGAGCTTGTCGAGACCTTGAAAATTCAAAAGGTTGAAATCCCCAAAGAACTCATTGTAGATAGGATTCTACACTCCTTGTCCAAAGTCAAAGCGTATGTTCAATTTCGGGTGAATTTTAACATGCAAGACAAGGATGTGTCTCTTGAAGAATTGCACAAGTTACTTTTGCAACCGAGAGGGACATGGGGTTAAATGTGAATCCTCCAAAAGATGTGCTTAACATAATTAAGCACTAAGAGTAAGGGGAAGTTCAAGAAGAATGGGAGGAAGGGTAAGAAGCAAACTCCCACATTCACCAAAGTTAAGACTTGTGAAGCTAGCACTTCAAAAATCAAGAAGGGTCCTCTTGATAAATGCCATTATTGTAATGGTATGGGACATTGGAAAAGAAATTGTTCCAAATACCTTGGTGATATTAAGGCTGGAAAGATTACTCCAGTAGGTAAATGACTATCCTTCTTTTATGTTTCTAATTCAACTATGGTATTATGATGCAAAGTTGTGATAATGTATCTCCCTTTTTATTGTAAATAGGGCCTCCACCAAGCAAAGACAAGGGAAAGGAAAAGCAAGCATGAGAAACCATCAAGAAGCTAGGGATAGCTTTCATGGAGCTTTGCTTTTCATTGTCTTATTTTAAATTATGTTTTGGATTTTAGAACCTTAAGTTTCCGTGTTCGACATGGAAAGGTATTTTGGATAATGGGTTGTATTTTGGATAATGGTGACTTGGTTTGCAACCAAGTCACCCGTTTTATCATTTTATCCTTTTGTTCTAAAATTCATGTTTAAATGCTTGTTCTTATAAACATATAACTTAAAGTGATCTAATAGACAAATATAATTACGGGTTTCATTATATGTCCACATGCTTAAGGCTTGTGTATGATCATTTATAAAGCGATTTTGAGTCTATGAACTCTCTTAAAGGAATGTCAATCACCAAGTACACTTACGAAATCTATAACTATTAGTCAATCTATGAGATAGTTCTCCTTATACTTCAAATCATTATTTGTGTCTCAAATGCTATCTTTGAATCTATAGTGTATTTATTCTAAAGATAGAGTGGGAGAAAAATGAGGACACAACACACGAGACAAGATAAAAAGTAGATCTATTGTGTAAATGAAGATCTACACAAGAAAGAATGATTTGAATGAAGGTATATCTATTTACATAGTATACCAAATAGATGAGATCTATGGTCTCAAGTAAGTTCTATATGACAAAAGAGACCAAGTAATCGAAAGAACATATTCTTATGATAACTACACGAGGAGACCAAAAGAAAGTTTTGGAACAAAATGACTAATGTAAAGTCTTAACAAGTTTTTCACTAAGTTTATGATAAATTTTGACCAATAGTTTCAACCTTGAGATTTACTTAAGAGCCTAAATGAATCAATGTAACATCCTAGTAATAAGCGATATTTATCACTAGAAGTTGCAAGGATTGATATACCGATATCTCCAATAGCCAAAGTTTTAAACCACGTAGATGACATTACTTAACCTCATTATGAAAATGGATTGGTTAAACATCCTTCTAAAAGGGATATTTTGAAGGATGTGTATTAGATATTACTTATATTTAATAAATGACATTGCCACACATCATTATAACATGAGTGTGTTAGAGATTTAAAATCTCTTTCCGTAAGGTTAAAATGAGACCTCTTCGAAATAGGTATTTTGAAGGGATATGATGGGAACATATATGGTTTTATCTTAATAACTTGGCAATGCAATTTATATTTCAATTCTTGAAAAGTTTCGATTGAGAAGTCAATTTCGAAATATGTGGAATTGAGTGGGAGTTAGGAAATTATCATGTGAAGACATGGAATTTAGTGGGAGCTATCATCCTTTGAATGTTTACAACTCACCACTCATTAAAGAATGTCGAGCTAACACCTTCCTTCATAGAGGAAGTTTTGAGTTTTCAATTCTGGATGAAAATGGACTATGATGAATCCAATTACATCAAGGGATGTTGGATAAGTATTGGGAGATACACATCGGATCAACAGAAACATAGGTTATTCATCTAAATGAAATGAAATTTCCATTAGCAGTCATGGTCGTTCCTTGAACCTAAATATAGTTGATGACATGATTATAAGTTACTAATGTTTCCGCCATTAGAATGATCATGCACATGTCCAATGGTGAATCATATGCATAAGAGCATGATGATTCATTGGTAAGCCACAATAGAAACGTCATGAATTCTCAAGTAGAATCCGATGAGCGATTTCGGTGTTTGTCAGAATGCTCTTATATGTGTCAAGAGGTTGCGCATATTAATGAAAATCCGAGCACATGTAAGGATTTATGAGAATCCTAAATCTTTCAAGCCTAGAAAGAGAAATAAGAAGTTTTGGAAAGATACTTAGTTGAATAAGAAGTTACTCAAAACTAATCTTTCCTAACTATGCTAGGACTTGTGAGAAGTGCTAGGCTAATCATCTTGTCAAATTGTTGCAAGATTCTGCAAAACATATACCTAGTGCATTGTGTGTGGATGGAGTACTTGATTAGTACAAGTTATATCATTCACCACAAATTCGTTCGTTATGTTATAATCGATAAGGAAGTTCTTTCAAGATAAAGAACCAAAACCGAGGTCGGGAACCTTGATGTGTACTTGGTAAGATTCATGCTATGAGAGAGAACATGAATGTAAAGGAAAATGCGATTATAAGAAGTTTGAACACATGGACACATGGCATGTTAAACTTCTATTGCAATCAATAAGTGTTTACACTTACGATTTGCATCACAAGGTTGTAATATGGTATTGACTACCCGAGTGTGATGTGGACATTTGTCGTTTGAGTTATTATTAACTCGCCTTGTACATTGTTATATCCAAATGGGTTGTGGAGACAATTGAACCCCGTTAAAGTGAACATGGATTAACATTGTATTTGCCCATAGTTACTTACATGAGGTGACGTCTCGAAGTGACTAGAGTGTGATGCGATTGATGGCAAGTTCAAGTGTCATAGAGTCATGTGAGATGACTAGTCGATCACATAGGCAGACTGTTAGGAACATTTTGTCGGGCCTAATGACCGCTTATAGAGTTCTGGCAAATTTATATAGCCTAGTCGTGGCGAGAGCTACTATAGTATTCGAATGAGTCGATTCTTTTGACTAAAGACTATTCGCCTAAGATGGCACAGTTTCAGATTAACTTTGATTTGTGTTACTACGACCTTCGTAAATGGGGTCAAATGGGCATATTTTGGGTTATGATGGTTGTGGGTAGTCGAAGGGAATGAGTGCGATAGGAATTGTCCATCCCTAGTCAGGGTTATAACAATATCTCAGGGCCACTCGAGGAGTAATGAACTGGAAATGCGTGGCCACGATCGGAAGGTATCTAATATAGATAAATCCGGTCAATCAGTTATTCTCCAGATCGAGGAAACCACTCTCGATATGATCACTTGCAAGTACGACCTGAAAGACACCTTGCATTGAGTGGCAGATAGTAATAGGACAAGAGAATTGGTGACGCACACTTGTCGAGGACAAGTGGGAGATTGTTGGAATATGTGTCCTTCGACAATAATGCGATCACGATCATGATCATGATGATCACATGTTTAAGTCTCATTATAAAGAATACAATTGGGAAGTAATATTTTACTCAACTGATCAACATATATCGGTAATGATTGGTCAATAGAGTTTGACATTACTTTGTCGTAGTGCGACGGTGGTGATCAATTGATCCCCTAGGTCATACCTATAGGGCAACACTCTTAATTGATCATTTAATTAATCGTATAACGTTACGAGTTAATTAAATTACTTGAAAATTGACGGACGATTTTGGAAGTAAAATTTACGTATCACATTGAAATTGATTAAAATGAGATACGATGCGAGTATTTGAATTGTATCATTACTCAGATGAAATTATTGTTTAATGAAACAATTAAAATTGAATGAATTATTATAAATACAATTTATTGTGATTTGTAAATTGGTAAAATATTTTGGTACAAGTAATTATGAATTACTAAGTCGATTTTTGTATAAGACGTATTTTTATTAATACGTTGATTTTTAATATGTTAAAAATACATAACTAATTTATGTAACATATGACATGTGACATAAGACAAAATTGACAAAAATAAAATGGATTCCATTTTATGTATGTACCGAAATTAAGGGGAGGTTTTGGCTAAAATTGTGTTGTTTAAATTAGTGGAAAACATAATCATTCACTAATAGCCTAGCCATGCAACCCTAGTTTGCATTGTGAAGGCAAACAAGAGCATGCATTGGGTCTCCTTTCTTCCCTCCTCTTCCCTCCTACCCGGTTTTACCAAAGAAAAGGCAAAGGGTTTTTGTCTTATATTTTTTGATATACACTACATGCATGAGTGTGCATTATTCATTCATTCTAACTTATCAAAAATTAAGATTTTAGAAAGAGAAAATACTTCCTCCCCTATTCTCTCCCAACCGGTTTTTGGGAGATTAAAAACCAAATTGTTTTGGGTCATTTTTCTATAAGATTAATATTGTACTAGTATCTATAATATTAATTTTAATTAAGAGAAAGCTTTGGGTATAAATCTTTGGGAGAGATCCTACACTTGGGTCTTAGTTCATCCAAAAGGGAAAGCTCAAGAACAAGAGAGAAAGGTGATCTCTCTTGTGCCCATTAAACCGAAAATCACAATGTAAGAACAATGTTTCTTCCTTATTTTGTTTTAATGTTTGTAAGCATAAGATCAATCATTAATTTTATGACAAATTAAATTATAACATATATGAATATGTAAGTATATAGATCTACTTTTCCTTCAAATTTGGGTGTAGGTAGAAGATGACGGTTTTAAAGAGAATGGGGCAGTTTGGGTGTTGTTTTATAGGGTTTTCAATTATTTTTTTTAAAATAAAGTGAAGTGGGAAGTGGACGCTATTTTTTATATTAAAAAATTATTTTTGTTTAAAATAAATTACTAAATATTTTCATAAAATAACGATTTAAATCTATGATCGGTATAGTACGTAATTTCATAAGATATAACTTAGCTTAGTCCTATTTACATGAAATTTCATTTTTAACTTATAATCGTCATAACTTAGTACGTAATTTCATAAAATATCGATTTACTTATAACATATGATCTATAACTTAGCTTATTACTATTTACATGAAATGTCCATAATCGGTCAAAGAAACCCTAACTCCTAAATTTAGAAACCCTAACCCTTAAATTTATAAACCCTACCCTCTAAACTTTTTTTTTTTTTTTTTTTTTTTGCTAAAATGTAAGCTTTCCATTAATATCAAAGCAAGATACACATAGTCCATTTTCCAACTCGTACAATTTGTTAGATGCTAATATTACATTAAGTGCACCCTATTCAACCAAATTTCGTCCCTGGGAGAGACCAAACTTGGATTACAATTACTAACACGACTTCTTAAGACACTCTTGATGTGAGCAGCCAAGTATTCAGGCCTGGCTACTCTACCATTCAGGCGTGCCTCATTTCTCTGCATCCATGTCACATACCAACAGGCTAATGTTCTGTAAGGGAGATGCTGCTTCAATGATGGTCTTACTTAGAGCTTTTTCTTCCTTTTCCTTGGCATCTGGTTTGAAAATGAACTCTACCAAGTCTGAAGTCTATTTTAATGGGGTTCCTGCTACTTTGAGGAAGGACATTCTTTCCATCTCTGGGTTTATTGAAGGGCAGCTCCCATTCAAGTACTTGGGAGTGCCAATTACTGCAGGAGATCAAGAAAAATGATTGTCTTTGTGTTGATAGATAAAATAGTAGAGAGGATTAGAAGTTTGGGGGCAAAGAAGCTTTCTTATGCTGGAAGGTTGACCTTGGTGGAATCTGTGTTGGTTACTATGCATAGGTACTGGGCCTCTATATTTGTCTTGCCAAAGGGTGTGTTGAGTAGAGTGGATGCCATCTGCAGAAATTTCCTTTGGGAAGGTCATGCTGAGTATAATAGTGTTCCTAGAGTGGCCTGGCATAAGGTTTGTGTCCCAAAAAGAGAAGGTGGATTGGGTCTGAAAGATAGTCATGTTTGGAATGTAGCAACTATAGGTAAGCTTGTTTGGTGGTTGGTCTGTTAAACCGGACAAGTTGTGGGTCGATGGGTACACCATATCTACATAAAAAAATGGGGATCGGTGCAGTATTCTCCTTCCTCTCGATGCAAGTTGGCATTGGAAGAAGATCTGTAAGGTCGTGGGATCTCATTAAGGATGGGTTTGTATCTAATGATTGGAGTATTGGAAATGGGGAGTATACTATCAAGAGTTGCTACAACTGGATTAGACAACCTAGACCAGAGGTGCCCTGGTTTAGGTCAGTTTGGCACTCACTAGTCTTGCCTAAGCATGCATTTGTGGCCTGGCTAGTGAGTAGTAATGCGTTACTGTTGAAGGACAAGTCAGTATCAATTAGCGATTGCTTCGATGATCTTTGCTGTGTGTGTCATCTTCGAGAGGGAGACTCATAATCATCTATTTCAGGAATGTAACTTCACTCAGAGGTTAGTCCAGTCTGTCTTGGATGGGTTATGTTCTCCTCTTGGACAGCAAGATTGGATTCAGAACATAGCTAGGAGGAGATGGAGCAGGTTGAGGAAGGCTGTTACCCTCTAAACTTAGAAACCCTAACCCCTAAATTTATAAACCCTAACCGCTAAACTTAGAAACCCTAACCCCTAAATTTATAAAACCCTAACCCCTAAACTTTGAAACCCTAACCCCTAAATTTATAAACCCTAACCGCTAAACTTAGAAACCCTAACCCCTAAATTATAAAACCTAGAAGCCCTAACCCCTAAGTTATGATTGGCATAACTTAGTTCGTAATTTCATAAGATATAACTTAGCTTATTACTATTTACATGAAATGTCATTTTTAACTTATAATCGTCATAACTTAGTAATACGTAATTTCATAAAATATCGATTTACTTATAACATATGATCTATATAACTTAGCTTATTACTATTTACATGAAATGTCATTTTTAACTTATAATCGTCATAACTTAGTACGTAATTTCATAAAATATCGATTTACTATAACATATGATCTATATAACTTAGCTTATTACTATTTACATGAAATGTCATTTTTAACTTATAATCGTCATAACTTAGTACGTAATTTAATAAAATATCGATTTACTTATAACATATGATCTATATAACTTAGCTTATTACTATTTACATGAAATGTCCATAATCGGTCAAAGAAAGCCTAACTCCTAAATTTAAAAACCCTAACCCCTAAATTTAGAAACCCTAACCCTTAAATTTAGAAACCCTAACCCCTAAATTTATAAACCCTAACCCCTAAACTTATAAATTAATTAAAAACGTAGAAACCCTAACCCCTAAACGTCATAACTTTTATTAAATTTTGCGCCAATTGTGTTAACTTCAAAAAATCAAAGTTAGGTTAAATTTTATCATGTTGAAAACGTAAATATTTGAATTTACCGCCAATGTTGTTCAATCAGTTTTAATTAAGTTTTTAAAAATCAAAATTTACAATTAAAAAAAATATAGCTATTAGGAATCGAACACAGGTTGTCAATAACAGCTAGTTTTTGCAAAGAGACTAGAAACCAATTAAGCAAGGGGTATCAGCACATATATTCACCAATTGTATTTCATTATATCCTAAACGTTCAGCTAATGAATTTAAGGTTTATCATTTTATAATTACATTTAAAAGAACATTATTTCTTTTTACTGTTAATGTTATGGATGAGACTTTGCTTATTGATCGTTTTAAGGAAAAGCTTTGCTTTATTTCTACTGATGTTCCTCGCGATTTGCAGATTGCAAGGTTTGGTCCTTTGAGCTATGTCGCCTCAACATTTTAAAAAATTGGTCACACTTAGATTAACTTCCTAATCAGAACCAACTCAATTAAAGAACCAATTAGAGGCCGATTTTTTTTTTTGGTCAAGTTAGACGCAAAAATTTCTGCACACTATTTTTTTTCTTTTTCCGTCAGTTTTTCAATTCTCAAATCGGTTGTTGTGATTTATAATTTTAACAAACAAAATACAATAATTGAAATAAACACATGAAATTAGTAACAAAATTATTATTTCATTATTAAAGTAAAAAGATTACAACTAAAATAAAACAAAAATGCAAAATTGAAATTCAAAACCCTAATACTGAAATTGAAATACAAAACCCTAACAAAATAATCTAAACTTAATAATAATTGGAATAATAATTGCCGTTGCCGAAATTAATGCGCCTCATTACATTTCCATGTAGGGCATAACGTCCCCTAGACCTCCATTGTGGATGCGTAGGAGGAGGGGTTCTAGGAACTTCAACGTTATCTCCATCTTCAACCCGAACAATTTAAAAGTCCGTAACAGGCATCGGGAGGTATTCACGATCACCCACTTGACGCCACTTCAATTTTTCATCCGGTAGTGACCTTGAATATTTTGCATTGAATTATTCCTCATAGATATACCACACCTTATTTAGATTGTAAGGGGAACGGGACATAGATTTTTCTATGACTTTAGGATCAACCGAGTCCAACATTGCCCTAATAAAAAAACGTGTTTCCATAATGTCGGTTGTGTGAATTTTTTGCTCAATGGCAAGCTCTCTAGTTAGGTTAGCAATCTCAATAGATTGATTAGCCATGGGAATTTGTATAGCAATGAAATCTAAAAAAATTGTATGAGATTTGTGACTTTGATCAGTTTTGTTTTGAGTGTGCTAGGTTTAGAACTTAATTCCATATTTATATGAAAACTAATAATGCTAATCCAAATTTCCCTCCATATTTTCCCTCCCTTTCTTCCCGCCCTTTTTTTCCCTCCAAAAAAAAAAATTGCACTCGGTCAAGATTTTGGCATAAAATAAAAATTATTTCCTTAAAAACAAAACTGATATTATGAAGAATAAAATAAAATAAAATAAAGTGTGAATACAATCAATATTAAAATAAAGTGGGGAATTTATTAAAATGGAAAAGATATGATTCCAAAAATCATTCCTAAAATAATGGACTCTACAAAAGGAATTTAAGATAATAATGGACTCTAAATAAGGAATTTAAGATAATATTTTTAAGGAAAGCAGATAATCGGATCATCTAATTACATAATTTCGAAGTTATTATATTAGGCTTCTTTATCAAGCATTACGTAAACAATATAATGTATTTTGATGCCCTAATTGATGTGCTGATACCCCTTGCTTTGTTGTTAACTAGTCTCTTTGAAATCACCATCGTGCTGCCTGTGCCACCCGGGTTCGAACCCCAATAACAACAATTTTTTTTGTTTTGGTTTACTTTTTCCCCTTACCCCCGTACTAACTCGTGTTCGAACCCCAATCATTTTATCAATTTTTATTATGATTAATTGAATCGAACCCCAATCACTTTATCAATTTTATTATGATTAATTGAATCGAACCCCAATCACTTTATCAATTTTTATTATGATTAACTGAATTAGGGTTTTATCAATTGTTCGATTATGATTTATAGGGTTTTATCAATTGTTCGATTATGATTTATTGAATTAGGGTTTATCAATATCATTAATAGAATTGAATTATGTTTTGTTAATCGTATTAAATTAGGGTTTTCCAAGTGATTTTACCGTTCATCAGTTGATTGATCTACTATCATTATTTGAATCAGGTTGATGAATTTGATTAATATAATTGAATTAGGTTTTTGATTAATCAGATTAAATTAGGGTTCATTGATTTACACTAATTGATTCAATAGATTTTCATTACTCATTTTCAATAGAAATTTGATTAATATGAATTTGATTAATATAATTGAATTAGGTTTTTTATTAATTGGATTAAATTAGGGTTCATCGATGAGATTTTTTTTTCCAACACTTAATCAGATTTTGATTAAAATGGTTGTTTAATCATTTATAACAAATTAAATGAAAAAAAAAACAATAAAAATATAAATGCTAATAAATGAAATTAAAGAAAATGAAAACAAATAAAATAATTCCATAATTAGTGTTAACTAGATGTAGTTAACCTATTAACCACATATGTGAAATTACAATACTAACCCTAGATTAACCCAAATAAGTTAACTCAAGTTTGCCATGTGTCGCAATTTCATTGGCCGTGTATAAATTTTTCATAAACCTCGTGTATGTGTAGCCTTTTTTCACTGATTGGTTTAAAGCTAAAGTGCCCCTGTTTCGTGGAAGGTGATACACATACACGAGGTGTATGAAATTTTTCATACACGACCAATGGTATTGCGCCATGTGGCAAACTAGGGTTTACTACTATAGGTTAGAGTAAGGTTAGATTAGTAAATTATCATATTGGATTAACAAGATAACTAGATTAGTTAACAGTTTAATTGGAAATTTTTTTAATTGTTTTTGACTTTCTTCAATTTCATTTAATTAAGTATTTTTTATTTTATTGTTTTTATTTATTTGTTATTTAGATTTTATAATTTTGATTATCAAATTTATATTAAAAAAAATCCAAAACGAAATTTTTATTTTATTGTTTTTATTCATCACAATCAATTAACACATAATAATGAAAATCGATTTAGATTCATCCCAATCGATTAATCCCAATTCGATTAATGAGACCCTAATTCATTTTTATTATTCAAATTGATGAACCCTAATTTAAATAATCAAATTGATCATTCAATTCGATTAATCAATTCGATTAAATTTGCGAAAATCAAACCCTAATTTCATTTCATTAATCAATGCTAATCAAATTCAATTAGTCAAAAATCGATCAATCAATTGATGAACCCTAATTCAAATCGTCAAAATTCAATTAACCCAAATTGATTAATCGATTCCCCAATTCAATTGTTTGCCTTTATGAGAATCTAAATGAAAATGTAAATAAATGATTAATCGAAATAAATGTTTACGAAATCAAAATGTAGAGACAATTGTTTGGGGTAACCCTAAATTGTTTCGTAACCCTAATTAACTAATCGAAAAAAAAAGGAAAGAAATATTGCTATGGTGATTCGAACACGGGTTGTCGTTAACAGAGCATTAATGTTGGCAAAGAGATTAATAACCATCTAAGATAGGGGTATCAGCACGTCAAAACAAAGAACACAATTCATTATATTGTAATTTGAAGCTTAAAATAATTGACACAATTTGTAAATTCGGTTATTTCCTTATTTAAATTATTTGTTTCCATGATTTATAAACTGCCGTATTTAAATTATTCATTTCCATGATTTAAAAACTGCCTTATTTAATAACTACCTCAATTATAAATTGCTTAATTTAAAAATTTGGATTCAATTTTTAAATTTTCCTTAATTGAAAAGAAAATTATTGTAGGTTGATTTGAGGAATATTTTTTAAAATATGCAATCTTACTGTTGAGAGATTTTTGGGGGAAGATCTTTTTTAATTTTTTAGTAGCATTATTAATCGTGAAAGCTAAAAAAATAATTTAAAAACAATCCTATTGTTATTCAAATTCATTCCACCGTAGAAAAAAAAAATACAAACAAAAAGCTTACTGTAAAATGGATATTGATTTGAATATACCATGGGAAGAAGAAAACCCTAACTTAAGTAGTGAAGACAATGACTCAAGTAGTGAAGACAATGACTCAAGTAGTGAAGACGTTGATATTTTCAATATTGTGAATGATGATGATGTCAACGATAACGACGATGATTTGGACGATTCTCCTCCAATTGTCAAAGGAGGATGGATGCAAAGGGTAGGTAATATGTTAAACATTGGAGGCAATGCTGATTCTATGGAAGTTAATCCTCCTACAAGAGGAATAGCGTTTGTGAATGAAGATGAGTTTGCTGCGTATTGTTACCTATATGCGTATAAAAACGCCTTTCAAATTTTTATTAGAACTAGTGAACTAATGAAAAAGTACCAGGAAAGAGGTGTAAAGCGCAATGGTACGGGGAAAAACCAGACTCGTTTCTACATGATGAAGCGGATCAGGTTATGTTGTGTAAGGGGGGCAAAGCCGAGCAAAGAAAATGGGTTTATAAAGATTCCAAACTTTGAGAAATGCAAATTCGTTGTGGAAGCATCGTTGCAAAATGATGTTATCGTCATCGATGCTTGTTCGTTGGAGCACAATCAAGAATTAAAACCTGAAAATACTCGTCACATGGTTAGTTACAGGATGTTTGACTTATATTTTAGAAGACGTGCCTTGTTGAATGACGCCGCCGGTATTTCTATTGCTAAAAACTTCAATAATTTAGTTAGAGAAGCTTGTGGGCATGAAAATTTATGCATTAATCAGCGTGATATACGGAACTTGATTAATCTTGAAAGAAGACGTAGTAGAATTAATGGTGATGCAGCTGCTTTGGAAGAACGATTTATTAAGCTTAAAGATGTCGATCCCGAATTTTACTATGCAATCGAGAAGGATGCCAAAGGCAAGCTACTTAACGTGTTTTGGGCCGATGGACGTTGTAGAGGAATGGGAAAGGTATTCGAGGATGTGCTTTCTTACGACGCTACATTTTGTGTTAACAGGTAAAGCAATTTGTGTCAATTATTTTACTCGTTTTATCTCAGCTATAGACAAATAAGTTTAGTGGCCTAAATTTTCATTTGCACGGGACTGTAATTTTAGATTTGTGTCAATTATTTTACTTGTTTTAACAGGTTGTGTCAATTTTCATTTTCATTTTCATTTGCACGGGATAGTTTTGTAGGAATTTGAGTGAATTGTTAATGCAAGTGTGATTGGTCACATGCCAATGTTAGCTAGCTTAGAAAGTCATATTGGTTAACGAATTCTGGTAATTGTTTTATGGCTTTGTTCTCTTTTGTCTAGAGAAGTAAGAAGCATTTATATGGTGTTAACTATCCACTTTGATGGAATACGAAATTAGATATTACCTGTGAAGTTCTTGTGATAATTTGTCTGCCTCCTGCATATAATAGTTCCAGTTACTTGATTAGAAACAGGTAAAGTTTAAGTCTTGATTGTTTGGAAAGATTCGCGTAGTTGGAAAATCAATAAATCTCTCTTGTAACGGGTATATCCATCACAAACTTGTGATGAGTCCAATATCACACGCATGGATAGATAAGACAAGAATTAAAGTAAATACTAAATCATAGATGATTTATCTTATCCATTTATGTGGGTTTTACTTGACCCATCACAAACTTGTGACGAATATCAACCGTCACAAATGAGAATTTATTTTGGAAAATAAGGGAGTTTGTTTAAAATTGTTACACGTGAAAGTGTGAAAATAAGAGTTGAATAGTTGAGTGTGTGGGCTTGGACTATGGACGGTTGTATAGGGAATATTTGTCTTCTCGGTTTCCATGTTGAACTCATGTGTCAATACACTAGGCATAGATAAAAATTGTATATTACTTCTTCTATTCCATTCAAATTACTTTAGTTTTAATTACAGGTACATAATGCCGTTTACTCCATTTGTTGGCGTAAATCATCACGGTAGCACTGTTTTACTTGCTGCCGCTTTGGTTTCACATGAAGATGCAGAGAGCTTTACTTGGGTGTTTAGGAGATGGATAGATTGTATGGGTAGAGCTCCATCAGTTATACTAACGGATCAATGCAAGGGGATGAAGAAAGCTGTGAAGAACGTATTTAATAGTACTCGTCACCGTTTGTGTCTTTGGCACATGATGATGAACGCGGTAAAGAATTTGGGAAAACATCTCAGGTATAATGAAATTAATGTTGATCTTAGGAAAATTGTTGATGACAGTGCTGATAGCGATGACTTTGAGGAGGCGTGGCATTATTTTGTCACTAAATATGATCTTAAAAAAAATAATTGGGTCATAGAGGCTTTTCAAAAACGGCATTCGTGGGTGCCATTGTATTAGAGGGACATTTTTTGTGCAGGCATGTCAGCTACGCAAAGAAGTGAACAGACAAATAGATTTTTCAAGAATTATGTCAACGTCGAAACTACTTTGTTCAAATTTTTTGATAGTTATCAAAATGCACTAAGGTCCAAGGTCGAGCATGAATTAAAATTGAACTATGCTTGTCTCGAAAAACCAAGTCCGTATAATAAAACCATCATTGCTGAGGAAGTCTTCCAAAGGGTTTACACAAATGACATGTTCGGGTTGGTGAAGGATGAGGTACAAGGTCTTATACACACCAATGCGGAGTGTGATATGTACATTGGAAATTTCTCAAAGTTTACTGTAACGGATGAGGTGACAACACCGTTTTCGAATCGACGAGAAATTTTTTTTTGTTGTTACGTCTCAATTGGACTTCGGTGAGTTTACCTGTACTTATAAGCTTTTTGAATTTAAAGGAATATTATGCAGGCATATTATTCGTATACTACAGCTGAAAAAAGTTCAGTATATTCCCGATAAGTACATTTTGAGTCGCTGGCGAAAGGATTTGGTTCGGGGTTACGAGCACATTCTTGTTGGGTTCTACAATTCTGGTGAGTCTGAACTACTTAAGCGATCTCTTGCGGTCACAATGAAGAATGACTACATATATAGGTTGGCATTACATGATGATGAGACATACGCCTTATATGAGGCCGAATCAGCGAAGGTGGTGAAGGCGTTAGAGGCACATGTCGGCATTGAGACTTTGAACGCTATAGGAGTAGGCTCCGATGTAACAAGGGTGTGGGGTCGTAAGAGATTACAGACGAAGGAGAACAACCAACGCCACATGCTTAGGAATGCACCTCCTGCTACAGAAGGGGCCTTAATAGATCCAGTCGGTAAAAGAGGTTCAGGTAGAGGTTCAAGGCCTAGACAACAAACAGTAAGAAGGGCTTTAAACATCGACGATCCAGGTCCTTCACAACCAACGCCGCGGTGAAGAAGGGTCAATACGAACACAGTTCGTAGCACTTAGTGAATTTTATTGATTTAAGTGTCGTTTGATTATTATCTAATAAGACTTTCTGTTTTATTTATGTCGTATATTTAGCAATTTTTAAGACCGTCTGTTCTAACAATTATTAAGTCATCGTTGACGATTTCGTCTTTTTCATCAATACATATTAAGTATGCTTAAGTGCAGAAACAATCCACTGGCCTGCATTTCTAAACTACTTGTGTACACCCGCATAGATATACTTACATACGTGCACATATGCTTATTTGGAATTCCATGAGAGAGCTTCCCTGAGTTGTACAGCTACTCAGCAACTGGAAGCCATGATTTCTCAAAGATTACAGCTATTGATTAATTATTGTCGACGACGGTAGATTACAGCTATTGATTAATTCCATGAGAGAGCTTCTATAATTACGTTTCTCCCATGGGTTTGGTATATATACAAATTCGTTTCATGCCTGATTTTGATACACCTAGTTCACTTATTCGTCTTTTTTAAAAGTTTGTTGTATTATTAATTTCGTGACATACAATATCAGTTTCTTGTATAAAACGTTATTTTTCTAGTTCGTGTATTCGTGCCATACTCTAAATATTCGTCTGACGAAGCGCTATTGAACGAAATTGTACTGAAAAAATAGTGATCCTCTTCAACTAAATTTAACAAAATTGAATACAAATGTGAGACCTAATGATTATTTTCATCTCCATAGTCAACCATGATTAACACTTGTCATACTTCTCATGCAAATTGATCACACTTCTCATTCAAATTGATAAAATTGATCAAAATTTAATAAAAGTTAACACAATTTGCACGACTGGAAATCTGCCTGATTTGCACGACTGGAAATTTTGCACGAAATTTAACCAAATCTGCCTACAACCACACGACATTATAAGAAAACAATATTTACATTGAAATACGATTGAAAACGAGACGGAAAATTACAAACCAACCGAGTACAACAACCTTAAACCGAAATCTGCCTATTACCACCATAATCAACCGAGTACAACAACCCTAAACTGATAATTACACATGCAATTGAAAACGAGACGGAAAATTACACAAACCATCCGAGTACAACAACCCTAAACCGAAATATGCCTACTACCACCATAATCAACCGAGTACAACAACCCTAAACTGATAATTACACATGCAACTAGTTCCATAAACTAGTACCATAATCAACTAGTACCATAAACTAGTACTAGGGGGTCGATTTACTCTTTTAGGAGGAGCGTAAATCGACCAATCTAGGCCTCCATCATCAACTTCAATTACCATAGTTGGATTAGGGTTTAATAGAGGGGTTTTTTTAATTTTTTTTTATTTTTACAGAGGTAGGGAACTTGTAAAGGAGGAAGAAGATGATAAAATTTGGGTGTAGGTAGAAGATGACGGTTTTAAAGAGAATAGGGCGGTTTGGGTGTTGTTTTATAGGGTTTCCAATTTTTTTTTAAAAAAAATAAAGTGAAGTGGGTAGTGGACGGTATTTTTTATATTAAAAAATTATTTTTGTTTAATTACTAAATATTTTCCTAAAATTACGGTTTAATCTATGATCGGTATAGTACGTAATTTCATAAGATATAACTTAGCTTAGTCCTATTTACATGAAATTTCATTTTTAACTTATAATCGTCATAACTTAGTACGTAATTTCATAAAATATCGATTTACTTATAACATATGATCTATAACTTAGCTTATTACTATTTACATGAAATGTCCATAATCGGTCAAAGAAACCCTAACTCCTAAATTTAGAAACCCTAATCCCTAAATTTATAAACCCTAACCCCTAAACTTAGAAACCCTAACCGCTAAACTTAGAAACCCTAACCCCTAAATTTATAAAAACCTAACCCCTAAACTTAGAAACCCTAACCCCTAAATTTATAAACCCTAACCGCTAAACTTAGAAACCCTAACCCCTAAATTTATAAAACCTAGAAGCCCTAACCCCTAAGTTATGATTGGCATAACTTAGTTCGTATTTTCATAATATATAACTTAGCTTATTACTGTTTACATGAAATGTCATTTTTAACTTATAATCGTCATAACTTAATACGTAATTTCATAAAATATCGATTTACTTATAACATATGATCTATATAACTTAGCTTATTACTACTTACATGAAATGTCATTTTTAACTTATAATCGTCATAAATTAGTACGTAATTTCATAAAATATCGATTTACTATAACATATGATCTATATAACTTAGCTTATTACTATTTACATGAAATGTCATTTTTAACTTATAATCGTCATAACTTAGTACGTAATTTCATAAAATATCGATTTACTTATAACATATGATCTATATAACTTAGCTTATTACTATTTACATGAAATGTCCATAATCGGTCAAAGAAAGCCTAACTCCTAAATTTAAAAACCCTAACCTCTAAATTTAGAAACCCTAACCCCTAAACTTAGAAACCCTAATCCCTAAATTTATAAACCCTAACTCCTAACCCCTAAACTTCGAAACCAAAAACATAGAAATCCTAACCCCTAAACGTCATAACTTTTATTAATTTTTGCGCCAATTGTGTTAACTTCAAAAAATCAAAGTTAGGTTAAATTTTATCAAGTTGAAAACGTAAATATTTGAATTTACCACCAATGGTGTTAAATCAATTTTAATTAAGTTAATTAAAATCAAAATTTACAATTAAAAAAAATGTAGCTATTAGGAATCAAACACAGGTTGTCAATAACAGCTAGTTTTTGCAAAGAGACTAGAAACCAATTAAGCAAGGGGTATCAGCACATATATTCACCAATTGTATTTCATTATATCCTAAATGTTCAGCTAATGAATTTAGGGTTTATCAGCTTATAATTACGTTTAAAAGAACATTAATTTTTTTACTGTTAATGTTATGGATGAGACTTTGCTTATTGATCATGTTAAGGAGAAGCTTTGCTTTGTTTCTACTGATGTTCCTCGCGATTTGCAGATTGCAAGGTCTGGTCCTTTGAGCTATGTCGCCTCAACAGTTTACAAAATTGGTCACACTTAGATTAACTTCCTAATCAGAACCAACTCAATTAAAGAACCAATTAGAGACCTATTTTTTTTTTTTTTGGTCATGTTAGACGCCAAAATTTCTGCATACTATTATTTTTTTTTCCGTCAGTTTTTCCATTCACAAATCGGTTGTTGTGATTTATAATTTTAACAAATAAAATACAATAATTGAATAAACACAAGAAATTAGTAACAAAATTATTATTTCATTATTAAAGTAAAAAGATTACAACTAAAATAAAACAAAAATGCAAAACGTGAAATTGAAATTCAAAACCCTAATACTGAAATTGAAATACAAAACCCTAACAAAATAATCTAAACTTAATAATAATTGGAATACTAATTGTCGTTGCCGAAATTAATGCGCCTCATTACATTTCCATGTAGGGCATAACGTCCCCTAGACCTACATTGTGGACGCGTAAGAGGAGGGGTTCTAGGAACTTCAACGTTATCTCCATCTTCAACCCGAACAATTGAAAAGTCTGTAATAGGCATCGGGAGGTATTCACAATCACCCACTTGATGCCACTTGAATTGTTCATCCGGTAGTGACCTTGAATATTTTGCATTGAATTCTTTCTCATAGATATACCACACCTTATTTAGATTGTAAGGGGAACGGGACATAGATTTTTCTATGACTTTAGGATCAACCGAGTCCAACATTGCCCTAATAAAAAAACGTGTTTCCATAGTGTCGGTTGTGTGAATTTTTCGCTCAATGGCAAGCTCTCTAGTTAGGTTAGCAATCTCAATAGCTTGATTAGCCATGGGAATTTGTATAGCAATGAAATCTACAAAAAATTGTATGAGATTTGTGACTTTGATCAGTTTTGTTTTGAGTGTGTTAGGTTTAGAACTTAATTCCATATTTATATGAAAACTAATAATGCTAATCCAATTTTTCCTCCATATTTCCCTCTTTTTTTTCCCGCCCTTCTTTTCCCTCCAAAAAAAAAATTGTACTCGGTCAAGATTTTGGCATAAAATAAAAATTATTTCCTTAAAAACAAAACTGATATTATGAAGAATAAAATAAAATAAAATAAAGTGTGAACACAATCAATATTAAAATAAAGTGGGGAATTTGTTAAAATGGAAAAGATATGATTCCAAAAATCATTCCTAAAATAATGGACTCTACAAAAGGAATTTAAGATAATAATGGACTCTAAATAAGGAATTTAAGATAATATTTTTTAAGAAAGCAAATAATCGGATCATCTAATTACATAATTTCGAAATTAGTATATCAGGCTTCTTTATCAAGCATTACGTAAACAATATAATGTATTTTAATGCCCTAATTGTTGTGCTGATACCCCTTGCTTTGTTGGTAACTAGTCTCTTTGAAATCACCATCGTGCTGCCTGTGCCACCCGGGTTCGAACCCCAATAACAACAAATTTTTTTTTTGGTTTACTTTTTCCCCTTACCCCGGTACCAACCCGTGTTCGAACCCCAATTACTTTATCAATTTTTATTATGATTAATTGAATCGAACCCCAATCACTTTATCAATTTTTATTATGATTAATTGAATCAAACCCCAATCACTTTATCAATTTTTATTATGATTAACTGAATTAGGGTTTTATCAATTGTTCGATTATGATTTATATGGTTTTATCAATTGTTCGATTATAATTTATTGAATTAGGGTTTATCAATATCAATCGTATTAAATTAGGGTTTTCCAAGTGAATTTACCGTTCATCAGTTGATTGATCTACTATCATTATTTGAATAAGGGTGATGAATGTGATTAATATAATTGAATTAGGTTTTTGATTAATTAGATTAAATTAGGGTTCATTGATTTACACTAATTGATTCAATCGATTTTCATTACTCATTTTCAATAGAAATTTGATTAATATGAATTTGATTAATATAATTTAATTAGGTTTTTGATTAATTGGATTAAATTAGGGTTCATCGATGACAATTTTTTTTTCCAGCACTTAATCAGATTTTGATTAAAATGGTTGTTTAATCATTTATAACAAATTAAATGAAAAAAAAACAATAAAAATATAAATGCTAATAAACGAAATTAAAGAAAATGAAAACAAATAAAAGAATTCCATAATTAGTGTTAACTAGATGTAGTTAACCTATTAATCACATATGTAAAATTACAATACTAACCCTAGATTAACACAAATAAGTTAACTCAAGTTTGCCATGTGTCGCAATTTTATTGGCCGTGTATGAAATTTTCATACAGCTCATGTATGTGTAGCCTTTTTGCACTGATTGGGTTAAAGCTAAAGTGCCCCTGTTTCATCAACCGTAGAAAAGTTAGGAATGTCCTTTCTATTACATAGAACTTCTTATCTCAAATTTTATATGTCTTGTGTCTCAGCTACAATCCCAACCTATTTTACATTTACGTTTGCACCTCGTTTATCGATCTTATATCAATGCGATGTGTATATATGCATATGCCTGCATAAATTGTTATAGATAAGATCATAACTTGCAACTGTCATGAGTGTTAGTGTGTTACTTCTAAGGGCAGATCTGGATTTCATCCTATTGTAGCCAAATATGTAAGGTTCGACCTAATTGATTTGGCCAATTACCTACAAGTCTCAAACGTTTCAAAATTCTCAACGCAAAATGCACGCGGTGTCCTTGATATTTGACATTTTGTCCGAAATACCTAATTTTTTAATCAGGAAAATTTTAAGAGACCATAACCGGTGTTTACGAGGTTAGAAAGTGAAGTGTTTTTTTTTTCCCAAATGGGCCATCTTTCTGAGAACTACGACTTGGAAAAAAAATGTCGAGTATAAAATTCGTGATCAAGAGATATGGTCACACAAAGTTTGTTCGGTCGAAAAAACTTTGACAGGCAAAATCTCCTACCTACAGGATCCAAATACGACATTTTTTTTCCAAATTGTAGTTCTCGGAAAGAGATCGATTTGAAAAAAAACTTATCACTTTCTGAAGTCGTAAACACGAGTTACGCCCTCTTAAAATTTCTCCGATAAAAAAATTGGGTATTTCGGAAAAATATTAAACCTCAGAGGTACCGCGTGCATTTTCCGAATTCTCAAATCAAGGATTCCAGTTATGGTTCGGAAAATTGGGGAGACTATTGTTTTTCGAATCCATATAATATCCGGATCAAACTCCATTTGCTTGTATATGGTTTGTAAATTCTAATGCAGACAATTTAATATTGGCTTCAATGAATACTCCGTCTACATTCTATACAGAGTTGACCCAACAAAATCCTAACAAGTGTTTAATACTAGTGTGATGCCCGTGCGTTGCACGAATTCTAAAATAATTGTCTAAATATAAAATGCGTAAAGACATTTTAACCTTTGTTGTGTAAAGGGGACTGTAGATGAATTTTAATGCTAACATATTTGATTAACAATAAGATTGCTTAGATAGTAGTTATTGCTAAACTAATCAACAGTTATTGGATTACACATTTTTTCCCCTTAGATAGTAGTTTTGAGAGGTTTAATTGGTAAAACAAAATAAAAAAATGACAATCCATATGTATTTTAACTAGTTGTTGCTCCGCGCCCCAATTTGGCGAATCATTGAGGTGACCTCATTAGGAGCCATCGAAATAGAAATGGATACTACCTATTCATTTGCGTTAATTTGACGAATCGTTGAGGCAACCTTATTATGTGTCCTATAATTATTCCGACGACCTAATTATAGGAGTATAATATGGAAAAAAACTCAGTTGATAGAATATGGGCCAAGTCAAGCCTCGCTAGGAACTTTATTAAATGAAACAATGTTGCCATCTCCCAATATACAACTTGTCGAACCCCAAGTTAACACTATGTCTAATGCTAACTAATTAATGAACAATTGATAGAAAATAGATGGCTAAAGAACAGCGCCATTAAGGCATTGACAGTTTTGTTCTAAACAAACAAACCTAAATAACATACAATATGAGAAGACGAAATGAACGTTGACAAACGAAAACACAACACGTTTAATAATGCTTATTCTCATGCTACCTCGTCACATCTCAGGAAAAAAAAATTCAAAGCAAAGTGCGCGAAAGGCGTCCTTAACATTAGTACAAGAGGTATCATTGTTTGTCAATAAAAAGAAAGAAAGATAAATTTAGTAAAAAAAAAAAATTAATCTAATTTATTTTATAATGTTTTTATTTTCATTATAAGTACTTCACTTTTTATTACTAACATTCCTCTTCCTCTTCTCCCATTTTCCCTCATACTATTCACCCTTCTCCCATTTCTCTTGCTACTCCTCTTCCTCTAACCATCTTCATCTCCATCTCTCTCTCCCTTTTTCGCTAATCGATCGCATTATTCTATTTCCCTCTCCCCACCTCATTTTCTCCCCTTTTTGTTCTCTTTAACGACCTCCATTCCTTTCTCCTTCCTCCCATCCGCATTTCTCCTCCTTCCTCTTCTCCTTTTACTACTTGTCCTCCTCTTCTTCCCCTCTTCCCCTCTTCCTCTTCCTCTTCCTCTTCCTCTCCTCCTCATTCTCCTCCTCCCCCTCTTTTTTCTCCCTATTACCCCTCGTCCTCATATATATCTTCCATTTCCTCTCATCCCCCACTTTCTTTTAAAATACTTCTCTTCTTAATGCCTAACGAAATGTTTTCATCCGTTGAACCCCTTCGGAGGAACAAGATGGATTCCCAAATCAACAATCTATACCTCTTCTCTCTTTCCCCTCTCCCTTATCCATCCTTTACGCTATCATATGTATCTTCCTTTGTTCGCTTCTCAATCCTTCTATTACTTGTCTTCCTCCTCTCTCTCACCCGGCCCTCTACCTCTCTCCTTCGTCCTTTTCTTTCCCTCCCTCTTTTTCTCTAATGTTGCCGCCTCCTTAACCATTTTTATTTCCCTATTCTTATCCTCTTCGTCCCTTTTCCAATTCATACCCCTTTCCATGTCTCACCTCATTCTCTTATGTGTCCTCATTTATTTTACTCCCCTACACCACTTCCCTCCCTGTTACTCTTCTCCTCTACCTCATCCTCCCCTCTATCCTCTTACTACTCTTCCTCCACCCAATACCCCATCCTACCAAAAGAGCCAACAATAAAGAGTAACAAATCAAATTTTAAAAAATCTAAAAAATAAATGCCTATTTTCTCTAAGATTTTCGTGTAGCTTAAAGTTCGTGAAAAGGTGAATGAACATTCATACACATTTTAAAAGATATCTTATCGGAGCGTTGTTTTGTTTAAAAGTTGTAATTCTATGAGATGAGATATCATAGCCCACAAGTTAAACGCATGGGACAATATGCAATAATCAATTTTGTAAAACACCGCTCATCAAGAGCAATAATCAGAGCCATATCAACTTCTACTTAAACTTCTTCTTTTGAGACTTACGGCTTTGCCTCTCCTATAGTTATCTTTTATTCATTGATAGGAGCTCTTTTAGGTCTTAAATCAGGGGATAGTGAGACTCTGAACGAGCAGGAGTCTCAAAAGGAAAGGCTGGTTCGGATTCGGGACAGTAGTCCAATTTTTATGATTGGGAAAGCGAACTCATGTGAGTGTATTCGTGTCATCGTGTGATGGTGGATGCAGGATGGAAGTCTGTTACTCTGGCTGGCATAGGCTGGGGTGCTCTGACTGTGTCGAGGAACAGGTTCTTTACCAATAGCAAAGCGATCAAGGCCGAATCAGCTTTAGAGGCGTAGGCTATCGGGATTAAGGAAGTTCTTATGTGGGCGAAGCGGAATGGATTCTGGCACTTGGAAGTTTCTTCGGATTGCCTCCCACTTATTTGTCATTTTGCAGGGATTGAAATCTCACATCATCTAGCACAAGGAATCTTTGAAGACATTCAGTCTTTAAGCTCTT
The DNA here is from genome assembly GCF_048544455.1 of Silene latifolia. Lineage (NCBI taxonomy): Eukaryota > Viridiplantae > Streptophyta > Magnoliopsida > Caryophyllales > Caryophyllaceae > Silene > Silene latifolia. Next base: position 399,155,620 of record NC_133538.1, read on the forward strand.
CTTTTCATTGCTTATCTTTTAGCTATTTACCTAGGTCGTTAATGTTTCTGCTCATGGCCTTACTTGTAAGGCTATTTTAGGTTACCTTTATTTACGGCTGTAAAAAAAAAACAAAAAAATTCTATAAGAGCCACAAGTGCTCCTAGAGGCGATAAAATAATAAGACAATTCTCATTATATTGAAAATATACACAACCAAACTTCAGTATCTATAGTTGTTCACTTGATAACCCAAAATATCATTACTCACGAGTTGTTTCCTAGCATATTTTTCGGAGAGATTTATATTTAGTAACGGCATAAGTAGTAATTGGTAATTAATGAGTGATGCCTCAGTTGTTTTACCAAATTGTATTAGGCAAGGCGTTTTCAGTAATTCCCTAACTGAAGAATTATCTTATTGATTTTAAGCATACACAAATGGTGTGTTAGGGATAAACTGATGAACATGAACTGAAAGAGATACTGTGCACAATTGATATACACCTTTTAAAGGTATTCCTCAACATAGGAAACACCAAGCCACTATGAAATCGGCTTTGACCAACCACATTCATAGACCAACTCCATTCATCAACCGTTACAGACTCAATACACGCATGAGCTTCCTAAGGTCATTGCATTAAAGAAAAAAAAAACTTCAGCTTTTCAAAGGAATGCAGTCAAATAGACAACTTTTGTCTTGTTTTCTTCTTCTGGCTGTCTCGTGCAATTTCTGAGATAAAGAAAGATAGCAAATTAGATCAAACATTTTAGATGTGCAATAGGCCAACAAAAATATACCTACTCATGACATGATTAACACGCGTAAAACTTGGAACAAGAGGCATATTACATCAACTGCAAAGACTAAGATACACATGATAACACAAACTAAATAAACAAGTTCAGGATTTAACCCAAAACCAGTAACAGCAAGCTATACTAATTTTAATTCAATTCGGTTGTGTATCAGTCAGTCTTAATATGCACATAACAACACACTTCATTTAGAAACAAAATTATAAAATTGGCACAAATGGTCATGGTCGAAGAGCATAAATATGAAGTAATCCAAATGGTATACACACAATTAGGGGTCTTCACCGATTCAAATCCGAACCGGTTAGGAGGAACCCATGGACCGGATAGCCATCTACCCTAAGTCTGGGGACCAATCAACAGCCTTCTACCAATCAACAAATTTCAAACAGGCATAAGCTCAATAATAAATTGAAATTAAACCAAAACAAACCAAACAAATCATCTAATTTATAATATGCTTAGGGTCCTTTAGAAAAAGAAGCGATCAAGTAAAAGGTGGTATCCAAATTGAGTTGAAAATAATGAAAAATTAATCAGGCCCTTTTCAATTCATAAGATTTTTATGTGATACGATGAGTTTGACAGATACGAGTATATGTGAGTGGTTATCTATCAATGAGTTGGTCTAGTATACTTGTTTAATGTAGTGTAGTGCTTACATATATAAACACTTGAGCAAACATTGAAGAAAGGAAAGTGACTTAAGCAAATAAGACATAATGCTAGAAGACATATAAACAAGCCTATGTGCACATTGTCATTTTCTTTTCATTTAAAAAAATAGCCTTCATATAAGAATATAAAGAGACTATGCTAACTTTGCTAAGTAGTTCTAACTGTTAGCAACCTTAGCTCCCACCCAAAAAGAGAAAAAAAGTATCCACATTTTATAAGAAGTCTGAACCAACAAGCGATGGACATTTTCACATGTACATAGAGACCGACATACCCAGTCAACCAATTAGAACGGCCCTCTATACTTACTTGTGTTAGAATTATAGATTGGAATTTAACGTAACTACTAAGGATTAATTCTCTAGTTAAAGTAGCTGATTCCAAGTGTCTACGCACTCGCTCACGACACTCAAAACCAGAGTCCCCGATCTGCAATGAGAGTAAGTTCCTGCTGAATGCCATGAAAAATTGTTGCACGGTTGCACCATAGACCATAACAAAGAAAATGAGAAACGTGATTAAGCGAGGCGAACAAACAGATTCCTATTTAGCTTTAGATCTCCTTTCCAGAACTTTATTTCCCATTTTATATGTTAAAAACAACATATGATTTCGGAGGTTCTCACGTTTATTTTCATCTTCAAGTTCTAACTTTAAAGATCGCAACCTTACAATAACCAAGTTCAGGCGTTTATTCAATCTTCTCATGTCGAATATTTAAAATCTTTATGTTAGACAACTTAGTGATTAGTTTGTATTATAAGGTATAGTCTAATATCCTCAGGCAAGATTGGCAGGGAATTAAACAACTGAATTACTACAATAAATTTGCAAATAAATTAAGAGTTGCGCATCTTAGAAGTATTTTTTCCAATTTCTGCTAAGGAGAACAAATAGCACTACTTAGCTAGCTCAGGTACTACAACTCGATATCAACCTCCGAAACATTTTTAATAATAAAAGTGCGGATCTAGTCAACTACCAGTACTTCGATATCAACCTAATATTCCAGCCTAATATTGTGACTCAATTATTTGAGGAAATATCCCTCTTTTTACTGGATTTATCACGAAATTAATAGACCTGCTCCAAAATTCCTAAATAATTGCACCTACATTGCAGGCAAGCAATACCAGAATGAGAACCTCAATGAAATCAGGTTAAAAATATGGTATAAACTAAACCAAAGCACACTGGCAAACTGGAAAGCTTATTTATCAATCATCCAAACCTTACTATGACTAAGCACCATACATGCTCACATCATTAATCCTTCCTTTAGATGGTAACGATTTCATCAACACATTTAGTGCATATAACAAGGTGATTGTTTAAAAAACTTGAAGCATAAATAGAGAAAACATAATGGTGCAGAATGCAACTAATGCAGCAAAGTAAGGACGATAATCATGAAAGTTTTTGTTAACAAAAAAAAAAACAGAATAATATGAGCCTGATGATTAGTTTTTGCCAGCTAGAGTCAGTCTTTGGAGCATTCATAGAGTTAACGTATTTGCTTGCAAAGTACTAGATAAGTGCACCTACATTTGAAACAAGCAACACCACATTGAGAATTCAAGTATACACTAAAACTCCATAAACAGGGAAAAAAAGTTTATCACAAAAATATTTGTGTAGTAAATTCAATTAAAGCGAAACAGGTACATCTCAAATTTAGGAATTCAAGGAAAACAAATAAATGGTCAAACAATTAAAGGAAAAGGGAAAAGAGGAGAATCAGACACCGGTGGATAAAAAGGAATGAAAAAGGCGTCGGTAACGGAGGAGTAACCAAACAACGGAGAGGCAGGTTCCTCAAAGTACAGATTTGTTCCATCCTGGGAATTCTGAATAGTTGGTAGGTAAAGTTGTTAGCTCTTTGAGTAAAATGACGTGAACAATACAGCAGAAGAACAAATAGGGATAACTCTCACAGGACACAAAATCAAACGATAAATGTACACTGTATAAATTATGGAGTACTTTAACTTCAGAAGCCATATAATTATCTTAAATGCTACGATCAGGAACAGTAATTATCAACAATCTTTAATTGTTGAACAAAATCACAACTTTACTGACCTTAGATAGTGCAGACCAAACTTCAATCTTGGGAAACCATCTGGAATGCTGCGATCTATAACCTAGACTTTGCGGCAACTTCCGCCATCCTTAGCAACAACTGCAACAACCAACGGAAAATCTCAAATATAATCAATAAATGGAGAAGGCTATTCAACAAAAAGCCAATTTCAAATCAAAAAAAAAAATAACGAAATTAGAAAGAGTGAGGAATTGATAAATAAAAAAGGAATTGAAATGTGGAATGCGGAGGATAAATATTGACAGTTGGGAAATAAGGGAGGGAGTACATGGAACACAAGCTTTGGGAGGTGGATCAACACCGAATCTACGTTATTTAACACAACAGTACATCGTCATCTGAGAAACGCAAACATATTAACACAAATAAAGCGGAATACGAAGAATAAAAAATAGGACGAGGTAAATAAAAAAAAAACCTTGAAATCTGACCTCAGAGCTATGCTTAGCAACAATGAAATCGACAAATCAGGGAATTCAATAAACTACGAAAACAAATTTTATACAATATTAGAGATAACTAACTTACAACCATTATAATACCTTATCACTAACGAAATCAAACCGAAACAACAACAAAAAATGGAACGTGGAATCGCTCATAAGAAGTAAATACCTTTGAGTAGATTCAGAGTTGGAGGGTCGATGAGTGATTGAGGAGTGAGAAGTGAGAGTGAGCTGGGAATAAGTGGATGAGAATGGCGTAAAGGTGTGGCTGTGAGTGTGAGAGAAAAGTAGGGCAGGGATCGCAAGGGGAACATCAAACGCGGAGAAGGTTGATGGTCAAGCAGGATGATCCACAACTCAGGATAATCCATAACTGATCGCCGTACCACCAGCGCATCACACACTCAGCACAAAGCCACATCGGTCCTGGTTCAAGAAAACGAACAATCAAACCATAGACAGCTAAACGCTGTATCACATCGAGCGTGGATGTCAAGACACACTGCATCACAAGGAGAGTCATATAAGACACGCATGCAAAGCTATAAACAGTGAAGGTGGTGAAAGAGGTAGGCATTTAATGGTAACACATGACGCAAATTTCTCGAGTACCAATTAAATCAGTGAATAGATTCCTACCTGTTCCCACCAATGACAGGCACACACCTATGTCCACTATAGGAAGAGAGGCTGCTGCTTGATACCGTAGACCCTTCCGCGTCCCAGTGCCTGCAACCGTTAATAAAACTAATAAAAAAAGTGCGGTAAAATGGCAAGAGTAAAGCAGAAGGCATCAACACTGAGAAAACCGATAATCAAAGAAAAATTATCATAAATACAGAAGGCCACGAAAGCCTTTGCAATCGCCTATGTAATATTGGACAGACTAAGGACGAAAATACACTGCAGTAGTGCTGGTGCGGGTCACCTGTGTACTCTTACCGGTGAACTACAGACAATGCATCGGGACCGCGCATTCACAGGGAACCACCACAGCAAAGGACACCTGTAGGTAGAGCAAACATAAATACATTAGTATTCACCGAGAAACATAATCAAGCCCATTTCAGGGTAGCCCAACCGATACTGAGTGACGTTATACCCAATATGTGTGCTTATCCTAGTGTTGTTTCTAAAATAGCACAATGACTTCCAGGTGTGCCGTGGGTTGCATATGGAATTAGCCATAAACGGAACCTGAGGAAACTTAGAGCCCCATATTAGTCAATAAAACCGAAAAGAAGATTAAGAAACGAACAGAAACGGTACTCGGGTATTGCAACAACCACCAGGATCGGCAATCCTAGCCGAGTGACAAATACAAAACAGGTAACCCCAAACCACGTTGTCACTGCAACAGTAATCAAATGTAAGCGCAAGCTGAGGAAGGTGAAGTAAAGGTAATAGGGAAGCAAACAAAAAGGTTCACATACAGTTACAGACGAACAAACTAAAGGATCACATTCAGCGACGGGCCAACACATATAGCTAAGGGTTCGAGTCCAGCACAAGTGAGTAGGCGCTTAAAGCTTGGATGCCATGAGTACCTGTAGACACAATAACAGATTAGGATGACCACTGAACAATAGTTAAAGAAGCAGCATGAACAATTATATTGTTGTACATATCTTTAACCTGAATTCAAGGCTGATTTTCGTAGCCCTTACAAACAACTGCAACAGCACCCCCAAAAACTCGGTTATAAGAAGCCGAAATATCAAACAAATCTTTAAAAAAGTATAACATCGTAAAGAAGCATACAAAAAGAGCATACTAAAAGAGTATTACTACAGTGTAAAAGAAAGACACTGAAATCAAACCAAAGCCTAAAATTCAATAGGACGCCAACCTAATATATGAGCAAAAACCCCACAAAACGAAGATCAAAATCTAAGTACTAAACGAAAAAAAGCCAGAAAATAAAGTCGAAAATAATGAACAGCAAAAAGAAGGAAGACGAGGTAACCTAAAAGCGTTGTCATCGGCATTATAATGGGTTGTGCCACCGTCATCGTCTCATCATCAGCATCGTTATCGTCATCAAGCCATCGTCATTGTGGTGTGATATTGAAGAAGAAAGGGGGGAAAAGTTGTGCTATGGAGTAAAAAGATTAAGGAGGCTTTTTAGAGGGAGATGGAAAGTTGTGGATGGGAGTGAAGCATAGATGGAAATGAGTGGATGGGAAGTGATACTGAGTAAGAAGTGATATAGAAGTTGTGGATGGGAGTGAAGTATAGATGGAAGGCCGAGATCTAATGGGAAAAAAAATCAATGGTAGGGGGAGACTTGGGGTGGTACTATTCATAGCTACAGTACACCCCAAGTTCTCTCTTTTTAAAGAGTAAAGATTTGTTTAACATTGCATGTGTTTCATCCAACATGTACACGTCTTCTCTCTTTTGATCTCTGAATCTAAAGTATGATAAACATTAATATAGATGCAGTCATGTAGTAGACCCTTGAGCCTCTTAGATCCCTTCTTTTTGGACCTCTCCTCCCCACCACAACCATGTGTTTAATATCTTTATTATTGTCAATGTCTGTAATACCCCGTATTTTAATTATCTGAGAAATTATTTATAAACCTTATTAAAATTCTTACTCGATATTAGAATATACAATAATACATTATAAGATGGTAATATGCTAGTGTATATATGAAATTTGGTAATGTTATTATATACAGTATTATTATATTATATATTATATATACGTATTATGTATATTTATTGAATAACTTATGTAATACCAGGTATTTTAATATGATATTATATTAGGCCGAGTTACCAGCTGGGTCGTGTAGTGTATTTGTGACTCGGGTAATTATGTGACTCGGGTTTTAATTAATCTAACTAGGCTAGGCCCGTATCGTCTTAATAGCACCTATCCTATATGTTTAACCCATCTAACCAAACCCTAATCTCCCTATCACCATATTCATTTTAACCATGAGAAAAGAGAGAAAAGAGAGAAGAGCGAGCCGTGTGTGAAGGGAGCCGTGTGAGGAATTGCGAGGCGATTTCTCAGCCTATTCTCATCCGTCTTCGTAAGTAAACTATCCTATTACCTCTTTATTCAATTATTAGCATAATTATAGTAGTATTGGGATAATTTTCGTAACCCTAGAATTGGTTTGGGGTTTTTTGATTATAAATTGTATGAGATAAATGAATGGAATAGTTACAGCAATTTACAGATTCGTTGGTCTGTGTTATTTGAGTGTTTTACCTGTCTTAAAGCCGTGGGATGCAAAAATTTAAAGAAGAGACTCATGTTTATTCCAAGCCTAGTTTATGCCTGTGAAAATTGGTAGTATTTCACCGTGTAGTTTTTTCTGAAGAAATTATTTGTGAACGTCTCTCTAAAAAGTCCGAAAATCAGTAGAGGCTGAAAGATTACTTCTAAAACATAATTTAGATATTGAATTGGTTCTGGGTCTTTTTCATATATTTAATTTAAAGAGTTTAGATGAGTTAGGCGTTGGTTTTACTTAAGAATCATTTGTCAAACTCGTTTTATGAATCAATACTTTTTATGCGATGGTTTCTGTCAGTTTTTGGAAATTAGTCTGAAAACCCTTGATAAGTTTGGAATTTGAGAAAAACACGTTAGATATAAATTGTAGCTAAGACTCATGGGGTTCCAATTCAATTAGCCTTGCATCAATTCGAATTTTCTGGAATTAGTTATTCATTTTATACCGAGTCTGCCATGAGTAGGAAAATCAGGAAAAGTCGTGTTTGTTCTTTAAATTGATATTCCTATTAAGTTATGATGAGTCTAGGTTATGTGCATGATTAATTGACTGAGTAGATGGTAATTATACATAATTATGTTATGTAGGTGATGGATAAGTGAAGGATCATAAGTGATTGCATGTGTGTGCTTGGATTGCGAAAAGGTAGGCAAATACACTTGACTTATTATCGTTGATGTTGAATTGTGTTGACTTGTTTGTGTTTCGTATGACCAAACTGTGAACGTTGACTTGCTTCGTGGCTGTTGATTTACATTATGATTCATATCTTTGGAAGGTGATTGACTGAATTGATCGTATTGAGTATGTTATCACAACATTTGGTAACCGGCATGATTTTATGATTGATCAGTTCAAAGATATATATATTGTGTTGCATTAATTTCTTTTGAGCATTCATATGCATTGGAGATGGAGGATGTTGTGGTGATGTGGTGTGGTGAAGATGATGTTGTGATAAGGCCCGGGTTCTCGGGACTTGCCCTGGTGTCCTCAACAAGGAAATGGCGGATCGGCTAAGGTCGATATATAGTCTACCGGGGATCGGTATGGCTGGGTGTTTCGGGTTATGAGATATGAGTTGAGATGGAGATGGAGGTGACGGAGGAGCATGCATATCATATTTTGTTGTTTCATTGTATTCCCTACTCAACGTCGTGATTGACCACATGTGTATTCGTGAACACCGTGACGATCCAAATATTGGGGAGTAGGCTTGACGGGTTTATGAGATAGGTGGGAGCTTGATTGGCGTGAGACACCGGATCGAAAGACTTAGTAGCTAGATCATCATTTAGAAGACTTTCACTTTCATTTATGTTAGTTCCTTGTAATTTGATGTAAAAGAGGTTTTGTAATAATTAAGTTAAAGTAATTATATATTTTGCCTTGGAGTTTAATTTGTTATTCACCACCTCGGGAAACCGAGATGGTAACAGTCCGGTTTATTAGGGAATGTCTTGCTAAAGGCTCCTTCATAAATCGGGGTGTTACAAAGTGGTATCAGAGCGAACGATCCTCGGGCCTAAACCAATGAACCCAATGAACGTAGGATGTGTCTAAATAAAATGAACCCCTGGGAATAAACTGTTAGGAGCTCACGGTGCGGTTAAGAAGGCGCCCTTAATACGTGCTCTTTTGCCCTCTCGCTTTTGAACCGGTAACCCGAGAGAAAATTGAGTGAATGGGGTAGTTAGAAGGAAAACATTGGATATAATCGAGTTGATGTATACCTTGAGACCCATATATTCTAACCATTCTGCAGGACAACGTCACGGTAAGTATTTTGTATGAATGATGACGTGATCATATGATGTTGTGGAGATGAGAAATAAATTTTCGGTTTCAGATTGATAATCAATGAAGTGTTGGATTGTGGTAATCGTGAGCGTGAAAATAATTGCGAATTGATGATATTTATCTGGATGGATGTGAATGACGTGTTGATAGTGCTATTATGTCTAGTGATATGCGGTTATGTGATCCCGAAGCCATGCTAGTATAGTATTGTGATAGTAATCAGAAACACTATTGAATTGCTTGTTTCTAGTCATAGCAATCGTGATTTAGATGTAAGGAGTAGATCGAGATGCGAAGGGATTCTATGGGATAGATGTTTACGTAAGTACAAAGTGTGAGATTTAAGTTGGGATGGGTTAGTATACATAGTATGTTCATAAGAGCTTGTAACATAGTAAAGAATGACCTAGTGCTGAAACTCGTTTTGTTTGATTTTACTCTTTAATTGACCTTACTGCCATTTCTTTTCTGTTTATTGCCTATGGATGAAAATTTTATGAGAGATAGCCTCGTCAGTTAGTGTTCATTTGGCGTTGGTTTCATGCTTATAGGATATATGGATTAGGAGTAATAAATATTTTAGTGGGCTGTGGTCAGGAAGTTCCTGTGCAGTGATGTTTCGACCAACGATTTTGTAAAAATCCTCACTTAAATTGTATTAATAATTTTTGCATAATTCCAACTCCATCGTTCAGAAGATTCGCATATATTTTCAAATTGATAAGCCACGAAAATTCTTGATGTCTCTATATTAAATGGTAAGTTTTGCAAACTGACCCAAGTTTCGGACCAATTGCTGTCACATACTTGTTTGGACCAATTGAGTTGTAGAATCCTTTAAAAATTGAATTCTTGAGCTTTGGACCTCATTCTTTTTCTCACGAATTATTAACTCTCTGTATGTTATAAAAAGTAATATAACTCAAGTTTTCGTTGAACGGTTATTTATTCGTGATTTTTTTGGAAGTTACAACGTGAATCATAACTTTTAAAATGTGAATGCTATGTTGAGTTTTCATGCAGTTGTTCGATTATTTCATGAGCCTTATTAATGTGAAATTATAGTGTCCTTATATGATAATAGTAGCACACATATTCATTGGTTATGTATCTTAACTAGTGATAAAAAAATTAAAGTTTAGTTTATAACATTGTTGGCATGATAGTATGAGTGAAATTGAATAGCTTAATTTGATTCTTAATCGAGGGTGAAATCACTACTACAAAAAACGTAATAGACATCACTCAATAGACATCCGATTTTCTAAAAAAACTGATGTCCATTTATAGACATCAGAGTTTTGAAAAAAGCTGATGTCTATAAAATTCAATATGCATCGGTTTATTTAAAAGACTGATGCCTATGAAATTCAACTTTAATAGACATGAGACAATTAAACATCCGATGCCTATCAAATTTTAGAAACTACCAAAAGATTAAAACGCCTCGTCCTCCTTTACTCATTCATATACTCTCTCTTTCTTATTTACCCCAACCTACATCATTTTCACTCTCTCAACCCTAACACTATAGACTACTCACCACGGCCGACGACCACCTCTTCGCCTGGGTCAAACCTTTGCCGCCATTGGCTGTAGACCTTCGTCATTCTCCATAGCTAATAACCGACCGAACACCTTCATTCGCCTTTGGCCGCCAACTTTCGCTCTCACCTTTCGACCACCGCATTTTGCCCGCCGCCAGCCTCTCTTCCAGAATCCATCAAGGTATATTTTCGATTCTAATTACTTCAATCTTCTATATTTTTTGCTTGGTTCGATTTAGGGTTATGTTTCTTTCAAATTTAGGGTTTAGGTTCTCTAATTTGTAAATTGGGTTCATTTATGTATTCTTTTGTGTGTCTTGTGTTCCAAAAGAGTAGTATACGATTAACAAATATTTTGTTGTGTTGATCTTTGAAGTAGTTGACATAAGTGCGATTTACCGTTCGATTTAATTGTAGTTGAAGCTATTAAACATAGCAAATCTCTAATTCTACTTGTTAATCAAAATGTTAGTGATGATAATCGAGTGCCTTGCTTCATTTCGTCTTCTATATGCTATTTTGGAATATATGCTATAAGCACTATTTTTTTTTTTATATATAATGCAACACCATGATATGAATATGCTTGAACAAATGTGAGTAAATTCAGCTACCCATTTTTAAGCGTTTGGCCCAAAAAGGAGAATCAAATTGTTGTGTTGAAACTAGGATTACCGGAGTAGCTAACGCCCTTATGAGTCGCTAATTGATTTGCAAATCATTTGGGTATTGATTCACTTGTATCTGTGATGACTGCTGAGTACTCCTAAATTAACAAATAGGACATACGATGTGTAGCCAAAGTGAAGTGTCAAATTAAAATAGCTTTTAATATCAAGAGATTGAAAAATTTCATGGTTAGAATCAACTGTTTCAATTGCTTGACATCATTGTTTAGAGATGAATATTTTGTGAAACAATACTTTATGCCATTTTCCAGAGAACTAACTAATGGTTTTTTTCTTTTCAAATACTACCTAAACTTTAACCTCATTTGCTTATAACTACTACATAATCCAGTAACTTTCTTTGGATTTTTCTAGTTTCATCTACTTTAATTTAATTTTTCTGTACCAGCATCAAAGAACAACTATAGTCACATACATTGTGACGTTAGATAGGCTCACAACATTTATTGAGAAGAAACATAGTGAGTTTAAATTTAGTTATCTCAGCATATGATTTTTTTTATGTGGGTTATCTCAGCATATGATCTGCCTGGTTATTCAACTTAAAGCTATAGATAGTTTTCTTAACTAGAAAACTCTTATAGGAAACTCTTGTGGCCTCTGTAATTGCAGGAGGAAAGCATGACAGTGTAAGCGAGGTATAAGAATGTAATCGGTGAAGCTATTCACCTGCTATGATTCATTTTCACTTTGCAGAGATACAAGTTTACTTGAGTAAAATAATTGTATTCTGGCCGGTGTCATATTTTTGCTTCAGTTTCTCTCTGAATCGCTTCTATTAGGGTCACCTCAAACTGAAGTGACAACTCTTCATAAGTACCTTTGTTGTTTGAGACCTTTTGAGTGGCATACTTGGTTAGTTAGTACTAAGTAGCTCAGTTCTTAGTCAAGTTTCTTTGGTTAGCTGTTCATTCTTTCCTTGGTTAGCTGTTCATTCTTTGCATTTCACAGTTCAAAAATAGCCAGTTCAAATATGGCTAGCTGTCCATTCTTTTTATTTCACAGTTCAATTATGGCTGAAAGTTTGGGCACAGGCGATGGCACAATGCAGTAATCAGAAGACATTCTCAAAACTCTCTGGCTGTGCACAGAAGGTTCCTGAACTCAAAATAACTCCAAAACAGGGGAACCGGATACAAGTTCATTGAAGGTATATTGCTTCTTACTGAATTAAGTTATTTCTTTTTCATTGTTTGAGCTGCTGGTATCATTATTTCAGTCCCAAAGTTGCTTGGTTTTGATTGTAGTTTTTTCTTTGTTCGAACTTGATTATTGTTTTGTTACTAGTAATAAGAGGGTAGTCTTATGGTTTCGACGATGCTAAAGATGCTAAATATATTGCTTGTCAATATATTGGATCAGTTACGAGACACTGTCTTTTTAATGAGTTTTGCAAGTCACAAGAATCACAAATCACAACTGATCCTTTTGTGTATATTATTCTGACGTGGGATTTATTTGGCAGCTTTCACGAGTAGTATATATATACACAATTGATCTTGTTTAAGGGTTAAGACCGCCTTAACTTAAGAGATCTTACACATTCCTTTTGTTTTAATCGGGTCGAGAGCCGTCTTAAGTTAAGACGGTCTTAAACGATTAACCTGTGATATATTCTATATAGCAGCACACATGTACTTGAAGATTCAAGTATCACATTCAACACCACTCTTTCTTTCTAATTTCTCGTCAATTATGAGTCAACTCACCTACTAACATTTAACACATCAATAGTAATAAGTAATAACAACTTCAGAATTTCTAATTTTCTATCCATCAATTTTGTTCAATGAATCAAATTCCCTTTCCTTGAAGTAACCCTACATCCTCCTTTTTGAATCAAATTCACATCAGTTTTTATAAAATTTGTATAATTCGACAATTTCTCATTTGTTTTGTTTATGCTTGATTCTCTCTTCACATGTTTGATTCAGTTTTTAATGTCAGGTCAGTGTTTATATATTTGTTTCTCTAATACCTATCACTTGTCAGGTCAGTGTTTATATATTTTTTTCTCTAATACCTATCACTTGTTGAGTATTCCATAAAGTTTCCATTTATGATAAGGTTAAGATGGATTGCTGGTGTCACTTCTTGTTAAATATGAAATAGCTTTAGGATTTGCCATTATCTTGTGATCATAGATGTCCAGATAAGGTGCTCTTTAGCTCTAAAAGAATCCAAGCAAGTTAACCGTGATGTCGATGTATTTGCGACTTGTTTTAATAGTTGTAGTTCAATAAAATGATCCTCGTTGTTACTTGAAAGGTGCAAGTCTTGACGATATTTTCTATATATATCTTGAGAGTTAATTTTTAGCTAGTTTATTTAGCTGTGAAACAATAGTGCAATACATTACAACCTTCTTTTTCTCTCTCAAGTCGTTGGTGCTAGAACTATCCCATGAACTATATTAGTTTTTATTTGATCTTTTACCTTTACTCATGAATAATCACTAAATCCTGTGTATAGTCTCATTCAAATACTTCTTAATGGTCTGAAGAGTATATGATCTTGTAGGTATCCGACATTTTTTCATATATTTGAATAAGAGGTAACTCTGTCATTGTGATTTTATAAGCGTGGTTCGAACAATCACAGATGGAAGTGAGAAATAATTGAGTTTTTTACCTGTCTTTCTATCATTAGATGTCGTCTTTGCTTCAGTTAAGGAAGTCATTTATGGCCCATTTAGTACACCACCTAGTTTAGATAGGTTTTCTTCCCTTTCCCTTAAACTCTGATGAATATTCTGTTTTTTTAAGAGATCCAATAAGAAGGAAGGACGCGGTCTAGCCTGAAGCTGGTAAAAAGAGGGAACACATACTATTTTTGCTCACCAGGTTGCATTTTTATAATTTTTTGTTAACTTACAGGCATACTGATTGATAGTTCATGTTTGCGGTTTCGACTTAGTCAGCTTGTGTTTACACAAAAAGCATGCTGATTTGTGTGTTATGGAGAATAAAATATGCATATCTGCTTCTCACAGTAGTTTGCAAAGACAGCCATTCAGCTAAATAATTGTTTTTTTTTTTGTTGATAGTTGTCGCCAAGTAAGGTCAAAGATATTGAATGGAAGGGGGGCATACTGAATATGTGGTTAAACTCAGTTGGGATCCGAAACATTCAGATCTACTTGCAACTACCTCAGGGGGGGCATACTGACAATGTGGTTAAACTCAGTTTGTTAAGTTTATCTTTTGGTTTGGTTGCTTAATTTTGATTCGTAACAACTTCATACAACTTTTTTTTTGGAGCCGCAAATAAATTTTTTGGAGCCGCAAATAAATTTTTTTCTACTAGTGTGGTAACACATTTTCTCATTAATATTCCGTCTGATTTCAGGTGCCTCAAATTTTCCACGATTCGCTTCTGATTATGGCTTGTTTAATTTACTTACCATTGTGTCACTGTGTCCAATGCAGTTGTGCCACAGCTGATCGCAGGTTAGTATATCTGAACTCTTGTACTTTGCACTTTCCTGAATCCTCCTTGAGGTTTTGTTTTTGTCAAAACTAGGAAGAGAAGTTGAACATTGTGTTTTACTTCCAAACATTCCCGTGTCGAAAGAGTGAAAGATATTTTTTTCCTTGTCACTTATGTATAGGCTTGTTTCAACATCTAACCAACTAATTTTGCAGTTTTTATTGCACACCAGCGACACTGACAATATCTTGTTCGAGCATGCAATGCAATGCTCTCATAGTTTTCAGATTTAACTTAATTAGTTCAATGTTGGGTTTTAATTTCACAGGAATCAATGGATTGTAAGAGGGGACAAGGGTAAAGTAAAGGTCAAGGAGTAGGAGTTGCTAAGGAGGAATTTCATCAGTGGCTGCTTTGGCAAGGATAATCTTATGGCTAAGTACGAATTTGAAACTGGAGTCGTTGATGAACATTATTTTTGTTGATAAGTTGGTTGGTTGGTTAAAGATCGTTTGGTAATTGACTATCGGTTAATTGTATAAAGATATTTGTTGTTAATTATCGAAAAATTATGCATTTCTGATCATATGTAGGATTAATGTATTGGGCAAGCAACAATACCGTAATTTATTTTTTTTATAAAAAAAAAAATTATAGACATCAGTTTTTTTGGATATCTGATGTCCATGGTCTTGAATAGACATCAGATTTTTATAAACATCTGATGTCTATATCTTATATAGACATCGGATTTCCTAAAAATCTGATGTCTATTTTTGAATAGACATCAGATTTAAGACTGATGTATAAGCAAAAAGAATATACATGTGTCAACTGTGCATCAGTTGCAAATCTGATGTCTATTGATGAAAATGTCTGATGTCTATGATGATTTTTGTAGTAGTGAATATTTTATACGAGTCCAGTTGTTTGCATATTTTATGCTTGGCATGTTATAATATCTCTGGTGTGTTCATCATATTTGTATAGTGGTCGGATATATATAAATATAAAACTATATTGTCATATCTTGGTAAAGTTGGTGGCGTTAAATGTTAACTTGATTGTTCTAATATACTCGCATGAATATTTATAATAATTATGTTCAAATGTTTACACATGGATGGTAGTAATGAGTATGTCTAAATGTTCACACATGTAGGATGTCATCTGAGTTCTAATGTCTTTTATGCGAGTCTGTGTGCCTATAGTTATACTTATTACTTTCATTGCATTAATTTATTTCAGTTGAACCTAAACTTATGATATGATAATAAAATAGTGTTGTTGCTCCTTATTGGATATGTTCATAGTTGTATTGTCATGAAATGCTAAGGTGATTGTTGCAATTGTCACGATATTTGAAATATAGTTTGATATAGTTACGATATAGTTACGATATTTGAAATATATTCTCGAACCGTCGCTATGAATTATAATGAGATAACCCTTTGATGATTCACATGTTATGCGTATGTTTAAATGATAGTCGTTATAGTTACGTTTAATTGAGCCGCAAGTTGCCTATTTGTTCAAACCGTGCAAACCAGAGAACTTGTTCACCTTGCTAATCTTTTGTCATAGATAATGTTTTACAAGTTATATGATGGTATATGTACATGTTTAAGTTGTTTATGCGATATCTTTTATTTTGCTGAAAATGAATTATACTGAGTTGATGGATACAATTGAATGGTATGGTTGCTAAAATGTTAAACATATGTGTGATATGGAAGTAATTTTGTTGTTATTGTGAATCATATAACCATTAATACTCAATTGTAATTTCACTTGTTTGACTTCTACATTATTAAGTTAATTACTCATGACGCACAGTCGATGGTTCCGTAAGGAGTTTAACAGGGAATTTTATAATGTGTGTAACACCCGCGAATTTCCTATTTTGACATTTAAAATTTATTAAACCGTTTAATTATTTTGTTTTATATTTTTGAATTATTCAATTTAAATAATTTTATTTCAAATACGATTTTTATAAACGTATTATATAAAAGCTCGTTTATATAAAAATACGTACGGTTAAATTATATCTTTGAGTCATAATTTATATAAGAATAAATGTATACATATTTTTGGTCGGACAATAATAATAGTGACAGTGATAATAATAATTTCCGTCTTAATTTTCGTCTAACGTTAGACTGTCACATTTTAATTGGGAATCTTATCTAAATACGGACCAATCGAAAATCGACACATACACCCCAACCCTATCCACCCCACACTCTACTTGTAAAATATCTCCCCTATTATTATTATTATTATTATTATATATTAATATTATGATAATGTGTATAGCTGTTGTTGTGTCATAACTAGTCCCCACCCCCATTCATACTCCTTCCCCCTTCTTCCTCTTTTCGAAAAACAACAAACAGCAGCAACAAACGATAACAGGACCGTACAACACCATTTCCGTCATCTTCAAGCTCAGTTTTCGGCTGCATCTCTCAACGGTTTTCCCTAATTTTTCCACCAATCACCTCCTTACTTCCTCCTTCATCTTTCTAGGTAAGAAAGATACGATTTTGTGATGATTTCAGTTTGACCCGCCTCCTAAAAGTTCCGATTTTTAGCTCCTTTATTTCGTTTTCCTCCTTCTAGTTGAAGAAACCGAAGACCCGCAGGGAGGCTCGCACTCTTTTGACGTTTTCCACGGAGATTTGAAGAGCAATGAGGTAACGGGGATAGGTTACTCGACAATGAGTCGATATCTTTGTCTTTTCACTCGGTCTTCATTCTTGGGGTCGTAAAAATGGAGCCTTTATGTTCTTCTGTTTGTGTATGCTAGATTACATAAGTTTTAGTAAGTACTTCACATGTTATTCGACTGTTTTCACATGTTGGTTTCGTTTTAGCCGCTCGAATTATAGGCTGTTGGTGTCACGGATTCATGTTCATTATACCTGTTGTTCTTCTGATTTTGGTTGAGTATCATTGTGGTAAATTTGGGATTTGTCTATTCACGTTTTAGTCGGGTTGGTTCCGTCTCGAATTGTTGATTGGTAAAGGCTGTTTTGGGATGGTTTTGTCCTCTGTTTTTGGACTGTCGAAACAGGGGTCGTGGTAATGTCGATATCATGTCCGTCTAAGTTTCAATTCTGAATGTGTACCTGTGTTCAGGCTCGGTTTATGCGTTCCATTGTCCTGTTTTAGACTGAGTCGGACTGGTTTTTGGGTGGTAAAGGAGGGTGAATAGATGTGGAGACATTAGTGTATACGTATGTATAAAACCCGTCTTAAACGCGCCTTGCGTTGGCTATGGTTACACGGTTTGGGCAGAAACTTTGAGTTTGCTTGACACGGTTTTCGGGCAGGTGTTTGGGTTGTTTGTCACGGCTCTTGGGTCTGCAATAGGCCGTTCACAACCCGTCCTTGTGGCTGCTCTTGGTTACCCTGTTTTGGGTGTTTGTTAGGGTAGTTATGGGAGTTGTTTGAGGGTCGAATGGTGGCTGTTTTGGGGTAGTAACCGGGACTTTGAATTGGGCTGTGCATGGCAGCTTGTAGAAGCCGTGTATAGCAGTTTTATAAATGTCATGTGTTGTGCTGCCAAATGATATGTTCAAATCGTTTCATGACTTGTTTTGGGCGTAAGTTGGTTATTTGAATTATTCAATTTCCGTCTCATATTTTATATAACGATAATTTGTTAATATCGTTCTTTCACATAGTCATTTTGTTGGGCTTACTATATTTCTTTCCTTGGGCTTGTTATGTTCAATTCGTAGGGCTTGTCACATTTCATGTGTTGGACTCCATATGATTTATTTGTTGAACTTTATATGATTTAAATGTTGGGTTCGACACGTCTTGTTTGTTGGGCTTAATATAATTCAATTATTGGGTTTCTCATAATTTGTTTATTGGACTGATTTTGTCACTGGTATTGGACTTGTTTGCATTCCGTAATTCTCACATGACGTAAATTATTCATTATACCCTATTATTTTTTTATTTAACCGGCATGTTAAATTATAAATGGAATATTCATTAATATAATACAAGCATGGGAAATTTGTTTAAAGTACTTGTAAGATTCATATTCTTTATAAGGCCTTTTATTGTTCTGCTGTGAGAGTCTTGGTCCTATCGGATACTAGGGGTGAGCTATAAGCCCTCTAGTTGTGATATGATCGTTGGGATTAATGTTCCCATCTGTACTTATGGTGAGATGCAAGCCATAAGTATGAATGTGACATTAGTGATTCCATGATATATGACATTCTATTGCACCTATATCTGTATGATCATTCTTACTCTTATTGTGACTCAAGTGTGACGTTTTACATTGTGTGACGACTTGACTTTCCTTTTTACCCCTTTCGGACCTTTGGTTACGAGTGTGTGCCATGTTTCCGGATTGGGTTATCTTTCCTCTTTCGGAACTTTGGTTACGAGTGTGTGCCATGTTTCCGGATTGGGTTATCTTTCCTCTTTCGGACCTTTGGTTACAAGTGTGTGCCATGTTTCCGGATTAGGATATCCTTCCGCCTTTCTTCGGACCTTTGGTTACGAGTGTGTGCCATGTTTCCGATTAGAGGTTACTCGACCTTTGGTTACGAGTGTGTGCCATGTTTCGAGTCTTGGATACGATTGGTATATCGTATGTCGAATCGGGTGACGTCCATCCCGAGAGTCTGGATCCAGGTTTAGACTAGGACCGTATTATGATCGTCGTCCTACCAGGAGGTTGGAGTCTAGGATGTAGTCTTGTGTGTGGTGTCTCGGACATGCTTTAAAGGTAGCCTCTGAGTCGGATACTCCGTCTACACTTTGTGTCGGTCTTACACTTGTTGAGTCGTGTCAATATGAGTTGGTTGACTTTATTGTTCTATGTCGTTGACTGCATACTTATTCTGATGTATCATGCCTATTCTATCAAGAAAGTACCATGTCTATCTCATCATGATTTTCATTATATCTCCTTGTTCTCTATTTGTTCATACATGTTACATGAATCTCCTTGTTCTTCACTGTTCACATACGTTGCATGATCAATATGTTTAATTAGGTGTTTGTTTACTTGCATTTCGACATATTGTGGCTGGGAGAACCTTGAGTTACTCCCCACTGACTGTGGCGTTCATGTTTACATGAATGACAGGTGGTGAAAATGCTTACATGGGGAAGACGTGTGGGCTAGCGAGAACTAAACCCTCGGACCTTAATTTCTAATTTAGAAACCCTTTATTTGTTTATTCGTGGGATATCTTTTCCCCGCTTTCTAGACTTGGGTTGTAATAACCTAAATTTGTCTATTTTAGTAATTGTTTCATTTTGTTTTGGCACCCGCGCTTTAATCTTTACCTTGTGATCTAAAAGTTTTTAAAATCTCCTAAATTTCCGTATTAATTTATTAGTTATATTTCCGCGTTATCGCGGGGTGTCACAATGTGCCTCCGATCTAAACTAATAATCTTCTTATATTGACTATATGGTTAGACTCTTGTCTAGTTCTTATGACGTGATAAATCGTTTTAAAATTTAACATGTGATTGAGTTGGTACTTATACTTTTGTGTGACCATGCAACCCGTGATAAATAGATCTGTAATAAAGAGGTAAAATTTTGATTGAACACAGTTAATTTGTAGTTACTTGCTTTACATCATGGTACGAATCGTATGCTTTGCTGAGACGTCACCAGGGAATGTGTACTATCTAAAAGGTCTCCGATTAAATGTTGTAGTCGTGTTAGCCGTGAATATAACTGAGTAAAGAAGTGCAACTAAAATCCTGATGTTGAGGTAATAGTCGTTCATTAGTAAAGATAGGACTGAAATGAATAAGATGAACCTGTAAATTACGAAATATGAGTCGACATCTAAGCTTGTATTGTTTGAAGAAATTGAGTTAAGTTTATCTGATTTTGAGTCAAATGGATTCTATGGACGGCTCTGTTATAAGATTTATGTTAAGAAAGTTATTCACCGTCCAGTATGAAAGTAAAAGTTTTGAAAATGAAGTTAAATTTTATCGTGTGAGTATAAATTCGGAATGAGATTTCCAGCCAGTGTCTGGCTGTATGATTTCATGATATTTGCTAGTCTGGGGGAATGAAGCTAGAACGGAGTCACAAATAGTGGGTTAATTTAGTCATGTTGTTCGTTCATGTAGTGAATTAGTGGGTTGTGGTTAGTTACGAATGTCAAAACGGGAAATGTAATGTGGTGATTTAAGTGAGTTGTGTGTTAACATGGTATGTTGATATTAGCATGATATGTAATGAATATTTGTAAAATTGGTGTAGTTAAATACATTTAATCTTTTATGTCATGGTGTTGGGTGCAGTTTAAATATATTTAACACCAAGAATGAAATTTTATGTATGATAGTATTGTATGTTAACTTTCCAATATCGTTGTTTACTCGCTTGACTGACTCGACCAATAAGCTTGTAAAATTTGCCAATCAATGTGCATTCGTCATTTGTCATTCGACCAATATTTCTTGGAAAATATGCTATTTGACATGAACCATATGTGAGCACCTAAGCATCTTCATCTTTGTAACCTGAGTAGTAATGTATAAATTAGATTGACAAGCAGATCCTGTGAATGTTATTGCATGTATTGATTGATATGAAGAGTGTTTAGATTAATACTAAAATGTCTTAAGTTATTCAACATGGCTTTTGCTCCGATCCGTGGCGATGTGCTGTAGCAGCAGTAACTGTAGCTTCCTTGAGAGAGCTTGTATATTGATTGTCTTTAGTAGGGATTAGTTAACTTGAACGTGAGTTGTGAATCTTTTATCCTCTTTCAGGTTGTTAGCGATAGTTTGAGAACTTTTGTTATAATAATGAAGGTTACGGGGACGTAACCATGTTTAAGGAGGGTAGGATTGTAAAATCTTTATACTTTCATGTGTGATTTCTCAGTTTGGCTATATTGGTTATGCGTTGTGTGGGTTATGTTGGAGTGTTACATGATGTGTTTCTGTTATGGTTAAACTTCGGGGACGAAGTTTATTTTAAGGAGGGTGGAATGTAATACTGCGTTTAATATTCAATTTGGTGGGTGCCTTACATACTTTTGTATATGCGTTTCATAATTCGTTTGCGTTGGTTGGTAGAGAGGGTAAACTTCGGGACGAAGTTTATTTTAAGGAGGGTAGACTTTAATACCCGGTATTTTAATATGATATTATATTAGGCCGAGTTACCAGCTGGGTCGTGTAGTGTATTTGTGACTCGGGTAATTATGTGACTCGGCTAGGCCCGTATCATCTTAATAGCACCTATCCTATATGTTTAACACATCTAACCAAACCCTAATCTCCCTATCACCATATTCATTTTAACCATGAGAAAAGAGAGAAAAGAGAGAAGAGGGAGCCGTGTGTGAAGGGAGCCGCGTGAGGAATTGCGAGGCGATTTCTCAGCCTATTCTCATCCTATTTCGTAAGTAGACTATCCTATTACCTCTTTATTAGCATAATTATAGTAGTATTTGGATAATTTTCGTAACCCTAGAATTGGTTTGGGGGTTTTTGATTATAAATTGTATGAGATAAATGAATGGAATAGTTACAGCAATTTACAGATTCGTTGGTCTATGTTATTTGAGTGTTTTACCTGTCTTAAAGCCGTGGGATGCAAAAAGTTAAAGAAGAGACAAATGTTTATTCCAAGCCTAGTTTAGGCCTGTGAAAATTGGTAGCATTTCACCGTGTAGTTTTTTCTGAAGAAATTATTTGTGAACGTCTATCTAAAACGTCCGCAAATCAGTAGAGGCTGAAAGATTACTTCTAAAACATAATTTAGATATTGAATTGGTGCTGGGTCTTTTTCATATATTTAATTTAAAGAGTTTAGATGAGTTAGGCGTTGGTTTTACTTAAGAATCATTTGTCAAACTCGTTTTATGAATCAATACGTTTTATGCGACGGTTTCTGTCAGTTTTTGGAAATCAGTCTGAAAACCCCTGATAAGTTTGGAATTTGAGAAAAACACGTTAGATATAAATTGTAGCTAAGACTCATGGGGTTCCAATTCAATTAGCCTTGCATCAATTCGAATTTTCTGGAATTAGTTATTCATTTTATACCGAGTCTGCCATGAGCAGGAAAATCAGGAAAAGTCGTGTTTGTTCTTTAAATTGATATTCCTATTAAGTTACGATGAGTCTAGGTTATGTGCATGATTAATTGACTGAGTAGATGGTAATTATACATAATTATGTTATGTAGGTGATGGATAAGTGAAGGATCATAAGTGATTGCTTGTGTGTGCTTGGATTGCGAAAAGGTAGGGAAATACACTTGACTTATTATCGTTGAATTGTGTTGACTTGTTTGTGTTTCGTATGACCAAGCTGTGAACGTTGACTTGCTTCGTGGCTGTTGATTTACGTTATGATTCATATACTGGAAGGTGATTGACTGAATTGATCGTATTGAGTATGTTATCACAACATTTGGTAACCAGCATGATTTTATGATTGATCAGTTCAAAGATATATATATTGTGTTGCATTAATTTCTTTTGAGCATTCATATGCATTGGAGATGGAGGATGTTGTGGTGATGTGGTGTGGTGAAGATGTTGTTGTGATAAGGCCCAGGCGGGTTCTGCAGGACTTGCCCTGGTGTCCTCAACAAGAGCCGGCGAGATCGGCTACGGTCGATATATAGTCTACCGGGGATCGGTATGACTGGGTGTTCCGGGTTATGAGATATGAGTTGAGATAGATATGGAGGTGACGGAGGAGCATGCATATCATATTTTGTTGTTTCATTGTATTCCCTACTCAACCTCGTGATTGACCCTGTGTATTCGTGAACACCTATGACGATCCAAATATTGGGGAGCAGGCTTGACAGGTTTATGAGATAGGCTGGGAGCTTGATGGGCGTGAGACACTGGATCAGAAGACTTAGTAGCTAGATCATCATTTAGAAGACTTTCACTTTCATTTATGTTAGTTCCTTGTAATTTGATGTAAAAGAGGTTTTGTAATAATTAAGTTAAAGTAATTATATATTTTGCCTTGGAGTTTAATTTGTTATTCACTACCTCGGGAAACCGAGATGGTAACAGTCCGGTTTATTAGGGAATGTCTTGCTAAAGGCTCCTTCATAAATTGGGGTGTTACAACTTATTATAATATTGATAGTTGTAATAATAATAATAATAATAATAATAATAATAATAATAATAATAATAATAATAATAATAATAATAATAATAATAATAATAATAATAATAATAATAATAATAATAATAATAATAATAATAATAATAATAATAATAATAATAATAATAATATTAATAATATTAATCATAATCATGTGAGAAATAGAAAAGTAGTCTTTACACCATTCACATTGTAGTACATAGACTATATATATACCTTGCGAACAACCCTAATTCTTTTACATTCACATAGTCTTTGGTTAATCTATACGGTGCAACATTCCGCCCCTTTCGCTTCATTCAAGCATACGTTTTAGAAAACTAATCTGACGTAGATTCTATCGTCCTTTACATCGTTAGATAGGAGCTACGTCACTCGCATAATAAAGGTACCAACTTCTTCCGTTCATTTCGATTTTCTACAACTTAGTTAGTTCTTAAAAGTAGAGTTCTTAAATATATTGTTTATTATAGAAATATTATAGACACTTATGGCATCCTATAAATGGAGAGCGTGAATTGGCATTGGGTCAGTAGGCCTGTCTGGTTTAGGGCTCGTTTTTGAGTCGTTTGCGTCGAGCTTAGGCACGATTGGTTGTGGTTCGATGGCTGGTAGTAGGGTGGTAGTTGAGGGCGTATAGGGGGAGTTTTATAGGGCGGTTAGAAGTCGTAAAGAGGGCTAGACAGTAGTAATACGCATACTCTGTTTTGAGTCGGTTTCGGTAAGATTTCGCGTGGGTTGTGTGCGATGTGCAGAGCTTCGATCAATCTAAAACTTCAGGGGATTACTAGCATGATTATAAGGCCTGGAATGTTTGCTTCCGTTTGTTAAAATAGCTAGTTTTATCTCGGTTTTGCACACCCCGTTTCAGACGTGACGTTGGGTTGTTTAGAGGTCAGTTTTAGAGTCATATAGGGTCTCGCATACGGCAGTACCGTGCCCCTATTTTGGGTACGTTTTGGATTCGTTGTGGAGTCGGGTCATTATACGGGTCGTGTTACATGGCTGCTGCTCTTGTGGCGGTGGCAGGTTGTTAGTGGGTTGTAATGGGTGTTGGCCGTGAGTGGCAATCGGGTGTTATGATAGTAGTCGGATAAGGCATGGTACGCGAGTGTCTGCCCAAAATAGGGTATATGCGTCTTGGTGAATGAGGATCGATGATCATAGGATTTTTTTCTTATGTTGGTGATCGTATATGATCACAAACTGATATTGAATGTTAGTATTATGTAATAGCTCTTGGACTACTAATTAAATATAGTAGTTATATATGTAGTATAATAATGGTAGTACGGACTACGTAGCACGGTAGTAGTGTAGCAGCGTAGTTCATATTAATTAATTAATCTTGACGTAATTTCATTAGATTTAATAAAGAGATATTTGGCGTGGTAGTATAATAAATTATAAGAATTATGTAGTCAAAATTGATCGTAATTGTGTGAATTAGATATCTTTTTTAGGTGGTGATTTGTAGAAGAGCCCCTTTTTTTTTTTATTGTGCTAGCTTGAGTTGTGGAAGATGTTGTGAAAAGGTAGGAATATTCTACTCAACCTTGTGTTATGTTCTTATATGACGGAGTTATGTCTGAGATAAGTTTTATAAAGAATTGTGGTTAAGAGTATTGTATTAAATGTTGAGATGGATGTCACTGTTATTTATATTGTTGCGATTATTATTGATACGTCATACGAGTATTGTGATGAGTTGTGTATAGCGAAAGAGATGCTACTGCCAGTTGTGCATAACAAAAGAGTTGTTACTGCCAGATGTGCATAGTACGGAGGGTACTACTGCCAGTTGAGCATGGTATGAGAATACCACTGCCAGTTGAGTTGAGCATGGCACGGTGTTAAGGGGGTTATGCTACTGCCAGTGAAATCGTTGAGTTAGTTACGGTATAGTTGGATGAGTTCTAAATGACTAAATATTGGTTGGTTGTGTTTTATATTAAATAATTATTGTTGTTTAGTTTATTCCTACTCAACCTCGTGGTTGACAGTGTATTCGTGAACACCTGTGATGAACCGTAACTGGGGAGCAGACTTGGCAGGTACTTGAGGCTACTTGGCTAGGAGCCTAGGAGGCGTGTGAGAATATGGACTGGACGACTTAGCTTTAGCTCACTATTTAGTTATTTATCACCACTAGTTGTCTTTTAATTCCGCTGCTATATTGTATTGTTTTTATTTTGAGAAGAAAAGAATATGTAAAAGGCATTTGAGTTTAATTTATTTAAATTGTCTTGGTTTGCTAAACTCTTTTATTCACTACCTCGGTCATTTTGATATGTTAACAGTCTCACTTATCTAGGAAGGCCTAGTTAAGGCTCTTAGATAAATGGGGGTGTTACAAAGTGGTATCAGAGCAAACGATCTCCAGGCCTAAACCAATGAACAATAATGAACATAGGTTGTGTCTAATAAAATGAACCCCAGGATAGAAACTGTTAGGAGCCCCATCTTAGGCTTGGGATGAGTAGGGCCCCTCACTCCAAACCATTGGCCCTCTCAGTTTCGAACCGGGAACCCTGAGAGAAAATTTGAGAGTATGAGGTAGATAAAAGGAAGCAAATACGATTTAGGGAGATGTTTGTATGCTTGATATGAATTATACTAACTCTGTTGCAGGATGGGGGTAAGTTAGGTATAAAGATTAATTGATGGCTTGGCCATATGGTGTTTATAATAAGAATTGGTATTGTGCATTGGGTGAAAGGGGGATTGATAATAAATGTATGTTGAATTGATTGTGAGCATGAAAGTGGTTATAAATTAATATTGTTCGATAATTGGATGTTGTGTGATAGTAGTATCATGTCTTGTAACACCCGTCATTTTTGTAATCTATTTTCGTAACCGTATTTTATTTACGATTACGATTTGATTTGTATGACTCGGAATTTATCTGTGAGCCATTTCTTTTCTTCCTTTGAATTCTTGAGTTCTCTTATGTCTCGAATATTTCCTTGTTTTCGAGAATTATTGTTATTTCTAACTATTTCAGCTTCGCCTTATTTATTCATTTTATTCGTATTCTAATTCTACTCCGAGTTAATTTGTTGGAATTCGGAATTTGTTCTTTTGAACTCCTTTATTCTCTTTAATTTCTAATCTCATATATTTTATCTTTATTAATGAGATTTAATTTTATTCCTTAATATATGGTTTTGATTTGATATTTTAATTAATTACTTTTTAAGTCGATTTTTAGTCCAATTTCATTTACGGACCGACTTCTATTTAAATGGTGATTTTATTCTCCATTTTCGAAATTGCCCTTGGTCTTTTGGTGCGTGTGATCTATACATTTTGTCACACTTTTCTTTCTTATTTATTTGCTAACCATCTTATCTTTTGTAACCACTTTGACCTATTCCTATTAGCATCTTATGTTAGTGTTTTAGAAGACTCAAGTCTCCTTATTTCTTTCTCACTTGAACCGTGAAGACTGAAGAGGAGCTATTCATAACTTCTCTTTTACAAAAAATAATAAGAGCAACCTCTTTGCTTCCGCCGTTCTTCTGCAAAAATAAAATTTACGTACGTGCTTACCTTCTTGCTTCTTTATTTCCGTTTTACAAATTAATCTACGTACGCGCTTGCCTTCTTGCTTCTTTATTTCGATCGACCTTTCCTCATCATCCGTTCATCCTTTTCTAAGGGTTTGTAGAGGAGATATTAAATGCTAGCATATGTGGATTCGGATTCGTAACAAGGTAACTACGACGTTACTCGGTATTGCATTGATTAATTGTTGTAGTTGTATGTATTATTGCTTTTTTTGTGGTTTTATAAAGATTTATTGATACATATGATTTTCGAAACCTTTACTTTCTGATCTCTTGATATCCATAATCTATTTTGACTATGTATAAATTTTATTTTGTCAATAGGAATTTATTTTGGTTGATTTACAAGTTTTATGATCAAATCGATGGTTTTGATATTAGGGTTTTAATAATTCGTTTTTATAATTTAAACTGATGTAAATTTTTTTTTTCTGGAATTAATAGTTGATTTTAAGATACCATGAATTTTCGTGGTAATTATTTTGGAGTTTTAATATTTATTTCGTAATTTAAAGTATTGACGCAGTTTCTGCGATTATAGCGATTTGTTCAGTTTTAATTATGTTAAAAATATTAAATAAAATTGTAAATTTACAATATTTTAGTATATGGCAGAGACATGGAGCATTAGGTTGTGTATAAATTTGTAGGTCTTCAATCATTATTTTCGATTTATGGTGTATTTTACAAGTTTGATGGAAACCGTTGTTAAATCTGTCAAATATGTTCGTCTGTTTGTAAAACTCATATCACCTGTTTATATTTCGAATTTGCAAAAGTGTAAAGAATAAACTCCTGTTATTTTAAAGTGTAGAGGCTGTATAAAATTTTTCATAAGATTTAAACTTACAGTTTGGTCAGAATAAATTATTTGTGAACAGCTCGTCTGTAAAACGCGTTTCTGACTTCTCTCAAAGATTCATTTTTAAAAGATATTTTGCTTTTGATACAGTAGCTAATATTTTTCTCAATGAAGATTTATCATGTTTAGTTATGTTTAAAATTATGCCTTGCCTTAAAATGTTTTCTAAAAGTAGATTTATGAACTGAAACATTATGGGTGACGTTTTCTGACAGTTTTTAGAAATGCATTTTTAGACCCCTGATACGTTCCTAATTTAAAGTTTGTCAAAACATGAAAGTTGTAGATAAAAGCTATAGAAAACCATGAAAATTGGCCTTGCGTCATTTAGATTTTTCTGTAATTAATTATAAATTTTACAATACTGCTGTTCAGTTTTATAAACTAATGTAGAGCTCCGTCTCATTAAAGCCTAAGTAATAAGTCTTTACTAAAGTACCTTAAGTCAAAGGATGGTCTTTAAAGTTTAATTTCAGTAACTTAATTTATTTAAAGTCCTTAAATAAATTTTATACTTTTGGTTTTAAGTTTAAGTTTTCTAATTCAAGAAAATAAAAGTGTAGTTCACTTACGAACCATTTGAATAATATACTATATCACTTGGAATACTTTTAAGTTTGGAATAATGAAAGTAAAGGCAAAGAATAATAAACTAAGGCATACGGGTTCTTATACAGCTATAAGATTGGGTATCCTGCGCGATGCAGATTGTCGTAGAGTCATGTACATGTACTTAGACTAGGACTTCGCACTGCGTGGTAAGACGTGTCCTATTATAGCTTGTTGTCTAGTGAGCGAACTTGGAGTTGGTCACCTTTGCGTGACACTGAGTTCCCGAAACTAGTGTAAGATGCTTTGCGTGTCAAGGAGTATAGCTAAAGTGAATATCTAGCCCGAACTATATTATTTCCATTCTATCATTTGAGGAATTTTGCTTTTAAGCATGCAAAGACGTTGGTTAACGTGATTTGGTAATCATATTTTGTTAATTATGTTTTATAACATTTCAATTACTTTGATATATTATTTGCATCTGTAACATTTATATCATGTGATATGGGTTTGGAGAACGTCGAGTTACTCCCCATCGATTGTGGGTCATTATGTTTATAACATGACAGGTATTAGCTTTGTTTGGGATTCTCTGTATGAGCTAGCGAGTAGTTTGCGATCCTACTCTGCTTTTTCGCTTTCTTTTATGGTTTTTAGTTTTAACACTTTTGAGGAATTTTATTTTCGCCCTTTTATAAAAGTGGCATTTGTTTAGACTTAACCATTTAATTTTATCCTTGAGAATTTTATACATTCTCAATTTATAACAGTTAGAACTTTTATCTTTGTGTATTTAATCCCATTCGACAGTGTTTCCGCCACTGTTTTGCACTAGATTTTATAGGGGATTACAGTTGGTATCAGAGCATCACTGCTCCCGACGCTCACACATTGATCTTTAGGAAAATGCCTAATAAATGATTTGACTAAATAAATGATTTAGTGAGAGATGGGTAGAAACCATAAGGACTTGAATGTTAGTTTATGTGTTCCTGCAAAATCAATGACTAGAATTGAATCTATGTTTTGTTTTTATTTCCTCCGACGAAGAAGATGAAGGAAGGTGGACATGGACGTGGTGTTTTCCCGGACCAGAACGCGATCATGATGGTGATATTGAACTCGCTCCACAACCTAGCTGAACGCCTGAACGCGTGGAGAACTTGATGCCACAAGGAAGGGACAATGGTAGTTTTATCTCGATTCATCTGCTCAAGCTATAGACAAGTTGGCCAAGAGAGGACTCAAGTTCCATAATGGTGCAGTACACCCAGATGATTACACTGTGGATCCGTCAGATGGAGCGACCCAAGACTGGTGTGTTTGTTTTCTCTACCGGAAGATGGAGCGACCTAGTGAGCCCTCTTGCAACTCTAGAGCCTTAAAAGTCCTTCTCGATCTCGGACCTTGTTAGTCTATGATCATCGTTCTTCTTCCTTTACTTTTTCACCTTAGTCGCTTCCTATATCCTTGTTATAAATCTTCATCTCCTATTCTGATGAATAATCCTTCTTTGTGATTCCTCCACATTGGTATCTATTCTCTTGAGATTCATTGGTTAAACTGACTCTTTCTTGGAGAAATGTGATGGAAGTTAAGTAAGTTTGAGGTTTAGTAAAGTCTTGTTACTTATGGTTTGAGGATAGTGAGTTTTATCCTTAATGTTTATCTTGTAAGGACTGTTATTTCTTAAGGATTAACTTGAATGGTGAGTAGTGGATTATGGAGTTAGAATTTTGGCGTAGTTAATGGTTTAGATTATAGGTAATTTACATATTTTGGACTGGAGGTGATTAAGGTTTTATAATATCCATGTGTCATTTTTGGTTGATCTAGATTAATCTCCGTTTCTATTCTTATGGATTTAGATTGTTGAGTTAAGAGGTAAGGTTGTAACCTTGGAACTTTTGGTTGTGTGACTTATCTTTATTTGGGTTGTTTAGTGTTAACCTTGGAAATAAGGAGTGTCTTAGCTCAACTGCAGTTTGGATTGATTATATTGATTTGAAGAATTAAGAACCTGAAGTTGGGAATTATGCATACCTATCATATCTTAATGTCTTAACCTTAGTACTGGTATTTCTCGGAGGAATATTTTGGTATGAATTACCTTAAAGGAAATTGTTGTTTGATGACCTTATATGATCGAAATTGTTGCTTGGTTGAGTTCTTAACCCCCTAGTTGTTGAAGTGTTATGATGGGGAATTTAATGAACTTCTAAAAGACTTTGATGGACTTCTAAGAGAGCTTTATCTTTTTAGATTGTACTTGTGGATATTAGAGGCCTTGTTGCTTTTAGTGCAAAGGAATCATCAGAGCTTTGTTAGACGATGTTTTCTGTTTGGTGTTTCGAGGAGTCTTATGGATTTGATAACTTGAGAAATTTAGTTAGTCGGTTGGATGTTGAAGTACTTGATGTATTTTTACCATGATGTTTTGACAGGATGATCGATTATGTAAGGATTTGAGATGGGAGTTGTGTTAATCGATAATCTTGGAGGATGTAGACTAGGAAGTTTGGCAACTCTGAGCTTGACAACTTAGTTGCCTAGTGTTAATAGCCTTGGTTTGTTTTCGATGGAAATAGAAAAAGCTTGGGTTCTATAGAGGAGTCATACCAAGAATCTTGAGATCTTTAACCTCTTCTGTAATCCTTGAGATAGCTTTGTATAGCTCTTGAATCTCTCATTCCCACTTCTTCACCCGAGCATCTCACTACCTTAACCTTGGCTTAAGTTTGAAAACTTTTACCTTTAGTCTTTTTCCTCGAATATTTCTTTTTATACAAGGTTTGACTCCAAAGTTTTGATTATCTTGAAAATTTATGATTTCAAAGTGTTAAACTTCTATTTTCGTTTTAATCTTAGTTAGTATCTAAATTTTGTCTTGTCTTGAAATTTTTTTTTAAAAACTCGTTTGAAAGTATTTCAGAATTGTTTCCAAAATTTTTGTTTGGATGCTTCTAAAACTTTCAAAAGTTATGTTGTATTTACAAATTCGATTTGTGAAAAGGTTTTAAGTAAAATTTGCACTCCCTCTTTTGAATCTCGAGATGTTTATCCCCTTTCATAATCCTTGAGAGAGTTATATATGACTCTTAAATCCTTCTCTCCCTTGCTTTAGTTTCAAAACTTTTGTCTTGATTTACCGTTGACCCTTTTTCTCGGATATTTCCATTTTATACAAGAGTTTCGGCTTTTACAAAGTTTAGTTCTCGGATATTTAAATTTTGAGTTATGATTTAAAAACTTTAATTTCATATTTAATGTTACTCTGGATTAGTGTCTAAACTTGGTTTTGTTTCAAATATTTTAAAATTGGTTTGGAAATATACCGGTATTGTTTCAAATAAAGTTATTTAATGCATAAAAAAAAAACTTTCAAATGTTATGTTGCATATACAAATTTGATTTCTCGTTAACTTTTTTTTTGAGAAATTCCATTTACACAAAATATTTTGACTTTTATGAAAATATTTTGATTATCTTGGAAATTTTGAATTATGACTAGCTTCAAAGTTTTGAACTTCCCTTTCTCTTTTAGTTTTGGGTTATCATTTAAATTTGGTTTTGTTTCGAAATAACTTGAAATTCGTTTGAAAATACTTCCGAATTTTGGTTTTCAATACTTTGGTGCCTTTATAAACTTTCAAAGTGGTGTTGTATTTTCAAAATTTGATTTGTTCAAAGGTTTTAAGTAAAATTGGCACATTTACTTTTGAATTTCGACATTGGTGGATGCTAGGACTTGTCATTAAAGACGTCTAATGACCGGTTCAAGACTTGCGATGCATGGGTGTAAGATTTGATTTTTCCAATGTTGACTTAGCCTTATCTTGGGCGACAGAATCCTGGTTCGCGACAGTATTCCCTCGTTCCATGAGATGAGACAAGTGATTTTTAATAGTTCAATTTTGAAAACTGGTTTAAAAATTGTATGACCTCAACGATGATTTCTCGAATTTAAGTGTCAATCAAATGATTTAAAAAAAAAAAAAATATCTTGTTCTTTAAATTTTGTTTTCTACTTTTAAGTTTCGAGGACGAAACTTTTTCTTAGTGGGGGAGGTTGTAACACCCGTCATTTTTGTAATCTATTTTCGTAACCGTATTTTATTTACGATTACGATTTGATTTGTATGACTCGGAATTTATCTGTGAGCCATTTCTTTTCTTCCTTTGAATTCTTGAGTTCTCTTATGTCTCGAATATTTCCTTGTTTTCGAGAATTATTGTTATTTCTAACTATTTCAAACTTCGCCTTATTTATTCATTTTATTCGTATTCTAATTCTACTCCGAGTTAATTTGTTGGAATTCGGAATTTGTTCTTTTGAACTCCTTTATTCTCTTTAATTTCTAATCTCATATATTTTATCTTTATTAATGAGATTTAATTTTATTCCTTAATCTATGGTTTTGATTTGATATTTTAATTAATTACTTTTTAAGTCGATTTTTAGTCCAATTTCATTTACGGACCGACTTCTATTTAAATGGTGATTTTATTCTCCATTTTCGAAATTGCCCTTGGTCTTTTGGTGCGTGTGATCTATACATTTTGTCACACTTTTCTTTCTTATTTATTTGCTAACCATCTTATCTTTTGTAACCACTTTGACCTATTCCTATTAGCATCTTATGTTAGTGTTTTAGAAGACTCAAGTCTCCTTATTTCTTTCTCACTTGAACCGTGAAGACCAAGAGGAGCTATTCATAACTTCTCTTTTACAAAAAATAATAAGAGCAACCTATCGCTTCCGCCGTTCTTCTGCAAAAATAAAATTTACGTACGTGCTTACCTTCTTGCTTCTTTATTTCCGTTTTACAAATTAATCTACGTACGCGCTTGCCTTCTTGCTTCTTTATTTCGATCGACCTTTCCTCATCATCCGTTCATCCTTTTCTAAGGGTTTGTAGAGGAGATATTAAATGCTAGCATATGTGGATTCGGATTCGTAACAAGGTAACTACGACGTTACTCGGTATTTCATTGATTAATTGTTGTAGTTGTATGTATTATTGCTTTTTTGTGGTTTTATAAAGATTTATTGATACATATGATTTTCGAAACCTTTACTTTCTGATCTCTTGATATCCATAATCTATTTTGACTATGTATAAATTTTATTTTGTCAATAGGAATTTATTTTGGTTGATTTACAAGTTTTATGATCAAATCGATGGTTTTGATATTAGGGTTTTAATAATTCGTTTTTATAATTTAAACTGATGTAAATTTTTTTTTTTTTCTGGAATTAATAGTTGATTTTAAGATACCATGAATTTTCGTGGTAATTATTTTGGAGTTTTAATATTTATTTCGTAATTTAAAGTATTGACGCAGTTTCTGCGATTATAGCGATTTGTTCAGTTTTAATTATGTTAAAAATATTAAATAAAATTGTAAATTTACAATATTTTAGTATATGGCAGAGACATGGAGCATTAGGTTGTGTATAAATTTGTAGGTCTTCAATCATTATTTTCGATTTATGGTGTATTTTACAAGTTTGATGGAAACCGTTGTTAAATCTGTCAAATATGTTCGTCTGTTTGTAAAACTCATATCACCTGTTTATATTTCGAATTTGCAAAAGTGTAAAGAATAAACTCCTGTTATTTTAAAGTGTAGAGGCTGTATAAAATTTTTCATAAGATTTAAACTTACAGTTTGGTCAGAATAAATTATTTGTGAACAGCTCGTCTGTAAAACGCGTTTCTGACTTCTCTCAAAGATTCATTTTTAAAAGATATTTTGCTTTTGATACAGTAGCTAATCTTTTTCTCAATGAAGATTTATCATGTTTAGTTATGTTTAAAATTATGCCTTGCCTTAAAATGTTTTCTAAAAGTAGATTTATGAACTGAAACATTATGGGTGACGTTTTCTGACAGTTTTTAGAAATGCATTTTTAGACCCCTGATACGTTCCTAATTTAAAGTTTGTCAAAACATGAAAGTTGTAGATAAAAGCTATAGGAAACCATGAAAATTGGCCTTGCGTCATTTAGATTTTTCTGTAATTAATTATAAATTTTACAATACTGCTGTTCAGTTTTATAAACTAATGTAGAGCTCCGTCTCATTAAAGCCTAAGTAATAAGTCTTTACTAAAGTACCTTAAGTCAAAGGATGGTCTTTAAAGTTTAATTTCAGTAACTTAATTTATTTAAAGTCCTTAAATAAATTTTATACTTTTGGTTTTAAGTTTAAGTTTTCTAATTCAAGAAAATAAAAGTGTAGTTCACTTACGAACCATTTGAATAATATACTATATCACTTGGAATACTTTTAAGTTTGGAATAATGAAAGTAAAGGCAAAGAATAATAAACTAAGGCATACGGGTTCTTATACAGCTATAAGATTGGGTATCCTGCGGGCGGTACAGATTGTCGTAGAGTCATGTACATGTACTTAGACTAGGACTTCGCACTGCGTGGTAAGACGTGTCCTATTATAGCTTGTTGTCTAGTGAGCGAACTTGGAGTTGGTCACCTTTGCGTGACACTGAGTTCCCGAAACTAGTGTAAGATGCTGCGGTGTCAAGGAGTATAGCTAAAGTGAATATCTAGCCTGAACTATATTATTTCCATTCTATCATTTGAGGAATTTTGCTTTTAAGCATGCAGCACGTTGGTTAACGTGATTTGGTAATCATATTTTGTTACTTATGTTTTATAACATTTCAATTACTTTGATATATTATTTGCATCTGTAACATTTATATCATGTGATATGGCTGGGAGAACGTCGAGTTACTCCCCACTGATTGTGGCTGTTATGTTTATAACATGACAGGTATTAGCTTTGCTGGGGATTCTCTGTATGAGCTAGCGAGTAGTTTGCAGATCCTACTCTGTTTTCTGCTTTCTTTTATGGTTTTTAGTTTTAACACTTTTGAGGAATTTTATTTTCGCCCTTTTTATAAAAGTGGCATTTATTTAGACTTAACCATTTAATTTTATCCTTGAGAATTTTATACATTCTCAATTTATAACAGTTAGAACTTTTATCTTTGTGTATTTAATCCCATTCGACAGTGTTTCCGCCACTGTTTTGCACTAGATTTTATAGGGGATTACATGTCTAGTGATATGCGGCTATGTGAATCCCAAAACCATGCTATTTATAATATTATGAAATGATTTAACGTGTGATAGGAATGCTTTAGAGTCGATGATAGTCGTGTGTGAAGTATGATGACCACGTTGCGCTAATACAAGTATAGGAGAGTGTTAATGAAGCTTATGACCTAGTAAAAAGGAACCTAGGGCTGAACCTTATTTTGTCAGATTTTTACCCCTATTTGATCTAGTTTCCGTTTGATCTCTGTTTATCGTCTAAGGTCGAAATTTTTATGTCTGATAATCCAGTGAGTTATCTTTCCAATGTCGTTAGCCTCATGTTTAAAAGGTTTATGGTTTGGGAGAAATAAATATTTTAGTGGACAATGGTCAGAATGTTCCTGTACAATTAAGTTTTCGACAAACGAATTTGTAAAATTTCTCATTTAATTTGTACTTAATATTTTTTGCCTAATTTCAACTCCAATTTTTAAAAGATTCATTAACGTTTTAAAATTGATAAGCCACGTTACAAGATAAATTGTTGACAATTAATAGTGATTTATACAAGTTGATCTAAGTTTTTGACAAATTGCTGATCAGTTTCTGTTTCGAACCACTGAATTGTAGAAATCTTTATAAAATTATTATTCTAGATTTGGGCTTAAACCTTTTTATCATGTTTTAAAAACTCTTTATATTTTCTGTAAAGTATAAAAATTCAACGTAGAATGTAACAGTTATTTAATGGCGAATTTTGAAAGTTATAGCTTGACTTTGATTTCCGAAAACGCGAGTTTTACCAAAAGTTTAATATAAATGTTTTAACAATTCTTAACCTATGATAGTTGGGAGGTAGGAGTGATGATAGGAGGATCAAAGGAGGGGTAAGAAAGGATAGAATTGACCACATCTTCTTTTGTAGGTATAGAATGTTTAAAAATGTTAAGCCATCTTTCCTCGGGTAGAAACTTATGTTGTCTTGTTTTACTTTTATAGAACCATGCCTCCAAAGAGATCTACACCTACACCTTCTACCATGTCCCAAGAGGAGATTGACCGTTTGATATCTATGAATGAGGCTTTGACTACGGCACTAAAGGCTAAAGGGCCAGTTCAGGATCCAACAAAGATGAGTGCTAATATTGCATGACACAACCCGACGAAGTATGACGGATTAGGTGAACCATCTTTACTTGGGGATTGGCATAAGGAGTTTGAAAACCTTTTTGAGTTGCTGAGTTGTCCTGCGGAGCTGCAAGTAGATCAAGCTGCTTACTATTTGAGGGGGAAAGCCGGTTTGTTGTGGAATCGTAGCAAGGAAGTATTGAGGGAAGCTTGGAAGGAGAATGATGAATCTTTTCTCACTTGGAAGGGTTTCAAGGAGACTATGAGAGCGGTATTTGTCCCAGAACATATTAGGAGTAAGATGAGAGCTGAATTTGATTCTTTTAAGATGACTGATGAGATGACGGTGGAGAGCTATCACGATAGGTTTATGGAATTGGCAGAATATGTGTCAGATTTGAATTTAAGTGAGGAGATACTAGCACTAAAGTTTGAGAAGGGATTGACAACAACTATTAAGAAGAGGCTTGCTGCTGGGCAGCTAAGTAGCATGGATGATGTTTATCAAAGAGCTGGTCATGCGGAGAGGATTGCTGATATGTTACAAGAGGAGAAGAAGGCGAAAGAGAAAAGAGGAAAACTGAGACATCAAGTGAGGGAGCTGGGGGTAGTAAGATGCAAAACAATACTCAGCCTAAACTATTTTCAACTGGAGGGTTTAGTTATAGTGGAAGTGCGACACGAAGTGGAGGAGGAGGCTGAGGCCTGATTCCAGTTCGAGGATGGGGGTGTTTTAACTGTAATAAAATGGGGCATAGAGGTTTCGAATGTAGGAGTGCACCTAGGGGGAGTAGTCAAGGTAGGAACCAATGGGGTTATCGAACTCCAGCACCAAGTATTGGGAGCAATAGGAATCCAGGGCAATGGAGTACCCAGAGGAGGTACAACAATAGGCAAGGCAATGGAGGTGATCAGGGTAATGGTGGGAAGGCATTTAGGACAGCTAGTATAGTACAAGGAAATGGGGAGAAGGGTAACTAGGATTCATTGAGAGGATTAGAGTCTTATCATTTATCTAAGTATTTAAGTTGTTAGTAGTTTTAATAAAATGGTAGTAGTTCCGAAACTTCGGGACGAAGTTTATTTTTAGGAGGGTAGAATGTGACACCTCATGTTTTGAGTTTATTTTTGTAATACATTTCCGTATTTGTGTTTATTTTGAGTTTATTGTTCTGACACCTTTTGATAAATTGACATAGCTTGACAATAATAAATGGTTGATTGTGTTGCAATGATCATAAGTTGGAATGGTACTTAGTTATAAGGGTGTTTATAAAAGATTTCGTGGTATTCTTGGGTGAACTTCGGAACGAAGTTCATTTTAAGGGGGGAAGACCATAATACCCCGTATTTTAATTATCTGAGAAATTATTTATAAACCTTATTAAAATTCTTACTCGGTATTAGAATATACAATAATACATTATAAGATGGTAATATGCTAGTGTATATGAAATTTGGTAATGTTATTATATACAGTATTATTATATTATATATTATATATACGTATTATGTATATTTATTGAATAACTTATTATAATATCGGTAGTAGTAATTATAATAATAATAATAATAATAATAATAATAATATAATAATAATACAATAATAATAATAATAATAATAATAATAATAATAATAATAGTAATATTAATATTAATATTAATATTAATCCTAATTATGTGAGAAATAGAAAAGTAGTCTTTACAACATTCACATTGTAGTACATAGACTATATATATACCTTGCGAACAACCCTAATTATTTTACATTCACATAGTCTTTGGTTAATCTATACGCTGCAACCTTCCGTTCCTTTCGCTTCATTCAAGCATACGTTTTACAAAACTAATCTGAAGCAGATTCTATCGTCCTTTACATCGTTAGATAGGAGCTACGTCACTCGCATAATAAAGGTACCAACTTCTTCCGTTCGTTTCGGTTTTCTATGACTTAGTTAGTTCTTAA
Source organism: Silene latifolia (assembly GCF_048544455.1). Lineage (NCBI taxonomy): Eukaryota > Viridiplantae > Streptophyta > Magnoliopsida > Caryophyllales > Caryophyllaceae > Silene > Silene latifolia. Next base: position 399,194,676 of record NC_133538.1, read on the forward strand.
AAGTAGAGTTCTTAAATATATTGTTTATTATAGAAATATTATAGACACTTATTGCATCCAATAAACGGAGAGCGTGAATTGGCATTGGGTCAGTAGGCGTGTCTGGTTTAGGGCTCGTTTTTTAGTCGTTTGCGTCGAGTTTAGGCACGATTGGTTGTGGTTCGATGGCTGGTAGTAGGGTGGTAGTTGAGGGCGTATAGGGGGATTTTTATAGGGCGGTTAGAAGTCGTAAAGAGGGTTGGACAGTAGTAATACGCATACTCTGTTTTGAGTCGATTTCGGTAACATTTCGCGTGGGTTGTGTGTAATGTGCAGAGCTTCGATCAATCTGAAACTTCAGGGGATTACTAGCATGATTATAAGGCCTGGAATGTCTGCTTCCGTTTGTTAAAATAGCTAGTTTTATGTGGGTTTTGCACACCTCGTTTCAGACGTGACGTTGGGTTGTTTAGAGGTCAGTTTTAGAGTCATATATGGTCTCGCATACGGCAGTACCTGCCCCTATTTTGGGTACGTTTTGGATTCGTTGTGGAGTCGGGTCATCATACGGGTCGTGTTACATGGCTGCTGCTCTTGTGGCGGTGGCAGGCTGTTAGTGGGTTGTAATGGGTGCTGGCCGTGAGTGGCACTCGGGTGTTGTGATAGTAGTCGGGTAAGGCATGGTACGATAGTGTCTGCCCAAAATAGCGTATATGCGTCTTGGTGAATGAGGATCGATGATCATAGGATTGTTTTCTTATGTTGGTGATCGTATATGATCACAAACTCATATTGAATGTTAGTATTTTGTAATGGGTCATGGACTACTAATTAAATATAGTATTTATATATGTAGTATAATAATGGTAGTACGGACTACGTAGCACGGTAGTAGTGTAGCAGCGTAGTTCGTATTAATTAATTAATCTTGACGTAATTTCATTAAATTTAATGAAACGATATTTGGGGTGGTAGTATAATAAATTATAAGAATTATGTAATCGAAACTGATCGTAATTGTGTGAATTAATTAACTTTTTTAGGTGGTGATTTGTAGAAGTGCCTTTTTTTTATTGTGCTAGCTTGAGTTGTGGAAGATTTTGCGAAAAGGTAGGAATATTCTACTTAACCTTGTGTTATCTTCTTATATGACGGAGTTATGTCTGAGATAAGTTTTATAAAGAATTGGGGTTAAGAGTATTATATTAAATGTTGAGATGGATGTCACTGTTATTTATATTGTTGCGATTATTATTGATACGTCATACGAGTATTGTGATGAGTAGTGCATAGCGGAAGAGATGCTACTGCCAGTTGTGCATAACAAGAGAGTTGTTACTGCCAGATGTGCTTAGTAAGGAGGGTACTACTGCCAGTTGAGCATGGTATAAGAATACCATTGCCAGTTGAGTTGAGCATGGTACGGTGTTAAGGGGGTTATGCTACTGCCAGTGAAATCGTTGAGTTAGTTATGGTATAGTTGGATGAGTTGGAAATGAGTGAATATTGGTTGGTTGTGTTTTATATTAAATAATTATTGTTGTTTAGTTTATTCCTACTCAACCTCGTGGTTGATAGTGTATTCGTGAACACCTGTGATGAACCGTAACTGGGGAGCAGACTTGGCAGGTACTTGAGACTACTTGGCTAGGAGCCTGGGAGGCTTGGAGGATATGGACTGGACGACTTAGCTTTAGCTCACTATTTAGTTATTTATCACCACTAGTTGTCTTTTAATTTCGCTGCTAAATTGTATTGTTTTTATTTTTATTTTGAGAAGAAAAGAATATGTAAAAGACATTTGAGTTTAATTTATTTAAATTGTCTTGGTTTGCTATACTCTTTTATTCACTACCTCGGTCATTTCGAGATGGTAACAGTCTCACTTATCTAGGAAGGCCTAGTTAAGGCTCTTAGATAAATGGGGGTGTTACAATGTCACTTGAAACGTTTCTGACAATGAGTTTAATGTGCTCTTTTTTCATCATCAATATATTTTTGTTACTCAATTTCTTTTTAACCCCGTTGGACAGTTATATCAACTCTCGATGCTTCTTTAAAAGTTTCAAGTTTCTCCTTAAGTTTCTTCTTAGGCTTCTCTTATTCTAAAAAGTATCCTTAACCTCACCTTACCCTCCTTTTCATGGCCAACTTTAAATGATTATGTTCCAAATGTACACTACGCCAAATCAGACCATCAATAAGGAGCGTATCACAACAGTTTAATACATTTAATAACGACAATTAGATTACCGTTTTCAAAATATTGGCAGAAACCTAGACCGCACTGATAAGAATAACGGTTTCCGTCGAAAACCGTTCTTATTATAATGTGACAACGGTTGTATAACAAACCGTTATAAAAAACGTTTAACGATTTCCATAAACTCGTTATATAATCACCCTTATCAATGGTTGTTAGACAACCGTTACCAGTTTAAGAAAACGGCATTTCTAAAACCGTTACTAAATTAACACTAGCAACGGTTTTTGGTACCCATTTTTATGTTATAGCTACGGGTTTCTTGTAACCATTATCATTTGCTATTATGGTATAACGGTTCCTCTGTACCCGTTGTCATTTATCATTTACGGGTGAAAAATTACCGTTATATGCTTTTTTCAATGTAAAATATTCAACCGATGCTTGTATGATAAATAATGAACCGTTGCATGCATTGTTTTGTTTGACCATTACTATCTGTCCATTATTATATCCACACATGCATACATATTTTCCTATAAATATATCACTTATAATGTGATCAATTAACCATATTCACCAATTCAACGTTCAATTAATCATAGCCTATAATTTAATTAAAAATATTACACTTCCATCACCATGTCGTCGTCGTCTTCTACTCCTGCGGAATCACAATCAAATACGCGCTATGTCCATCCTATTACGTGTATTATACACAACCTTCCAATCAAATATGATAACAATGGTAAGGCTTTTTCGAGAAGTTTTACTTGGATGAGAGATATGCTTCGTCAAGGTGGTTATACGAACATTAAAAAGGTCCACCCAGCTTGGACTAAAGTTCATGGTTTTCTTGGTTACGCAATGATCGAGTTTGAAGGTTTTGGGAAGAAGCTGGAATCTTTTCGTCAAGTGAGAAAACTCCAGGCAAGATACGAGCATCATGATGCTGGAAAGAAAAATTATTACACGGATGATGTGTTACAAGCGCAATATTTATGGATTACAACCGATTGTGACATTAATCTATTAAGAACATATCGGCACTATATTGACACTGTGCCTGGTTCATAGGAGGCAAAACAAGTGCCTCTTAATAATCCACATATTGAATTCCCAATATTTATTGCAATCGCAGGGGAATTATAAGATAGTTATGTTAATTAATTATTATTATTATTCTAATTAATGGTTTTAAAACCGCGCGTCTTTTAATTTCTTGTTATGTATGTGTTTTTCTGGAATAATATATGCGTGGTAGTGTATTTTATTGTCTAATTATTTATTGCAAGTTACGTAGGTTTAAAAACTGAGTTTAATTGACGGAAAATAAAGTTCAGGGGTGCACTTAGTGATAATGACAATAATTAGGGGTACCGCGTATGTTTTAAAAAGTGTAGGGGTACCACGTAGAAAGTTAAAAAGTTAAGGGGTACCATGTAGAATATCCCTTAAATTAATTTCCAACGGTTTTGAAAAAAACTTATAAATGTGACTATAAATGTTAAAGCATCCTTTACTAACATTCATTAATCAAATCACAATATTTCATCCCCATTACACAAATTTGAAACAACATGGCAATGAACCCTAATTTTATCAACAACGAAGAATGGCTTACACAAACGATTGAAGATGATGGGAAGGTTCTCGCCGGACTTCCCGCCGATCAACACCCATTAATCAAATCATCCCTTGAACATCAACGGAATTATTGGATTAAGAGGCGTTAAGCAGTCCGGCTTGTCAACAAAGCCTCATCACCATCATCATCTTCATACCCTCGTCGGCCTGTTACTCGCAACTTGGCTGCAGCCAGAGATATGCTGAGTTGTACTCTTCCAAACTTATCTTCACATATAAGTCATGTCATTGCATATATTCAATCTGTTATTGCAAAATATGAAGCCAATGACCCGGAAGTTGGCGGTATACCAGAGTGGCGTGATTGGTGGCAGGTTGAGAAGCGCTTTTTACGCTTAACCGGGGTTGTTCCGGCTTATTATACATCTTTTGATTTCTGATAATTGTTGTAATGTATTTGGTTTAAAGTTAAATGAAATGATCATTTTGAAAGTGTTGAGTTATGCTTGTTTGATTTGCTTCCATTTTTTTGAACTCCATAGATCAGTCAGTAATCAAGATCAAGATTGGTTCATTAACAACGGTTCAGCTACAACCGTTGTAAATTGGTTCATTAACAACGGTTAGCGTACAACTACAACCGTTGTAAATTTTTTCATTAACAACGGTTCACCTACAACCATTGTCAATCGTGACGTTCTAACTTCAACGTGCACCGTTTATTAATTTTTTGACCATATGACTCAATATATTAAAAAAATAAATAAATAAATGTAAGCTATGACGATACGACTCATTATTTTTTTATTGAACCAATGCACAGACGGTTCAACTATTTTTTATTGAACCAAGGTATAAATATTGTGAGTTCATGGGTGCAGCGGTATCGTAAGTTGTCAGAAGAAGCAGAAAATAAAAGATTAAGGGACAATGTATGTTTATTAATTGCTCATTGGGTTGTATTTAGGAAACCAATTAAGGAAAGAAGTTACATTGGGTTGTGTATAATTTAGTCTTGAATTTTCATTTTCCCCCACTTGTTATCCCAATTGCCTAATTGAGGAAAGAAGTTTGTACTAACTTAATACAGATTACCAAATATGGAAGATGCTTTTTTTTTTGCGGGAAAAACTTGACAAAATGAAAGATAAATGACAACGGTTAGGCACGAACCGATGTAATATAATGAAAACAATTACGGGTTTATAATCAGTTGTGGTCATATTGCAAAATACAGAATACGGTTTCGCTTAACCCGTGTTTACTAGTTTCAATAAAATATTCAAACAACACACATGCAAACCTTCTCCTCGCCCACTTAAAACCCTCGAACACTGAGTTTCCCTAGATCCACTACTATTCTCCGTCGCCGTCGTCTTTGCAGTCGTCGTCGCCGTCACCTCTGCCGTTGCCATCCCCATTGCCTCTGCCGTTACCATCCCCGTCGACGTCCCCTCTGTCATCGCCATACCTGAAGTAATAATAAACCCTACTCCTTCGTCTCATTAACTTAATGTCTTTATTTTCTTAGTTGTGATATTATCCCCTAATTATCTTAGGTTTATTGTGTGTTAAACAACACTTATTATTTTAAATATATTGTGTGTTAAACAAATCTATATTTTTGGGTATACTTTGTGATCATTTATTTGAGACCGTGCTCCTGGTATGTCGACTTAATGCTTAAAGTTAGTAGTTTGTTAATTTCTAGTTTAGATATGGGTGGAAAGCGGAAAAGAAACGATGGGAAAAGGTCAAACGAAGAAGATTCAGGTGATGAGAATAATTTGGAATCGGATACTGGGCGAAGGACCCATAGGGTTTCCCTAGGAGTAATAAAAAGAGGGATACCTAATAAACTTGAATGGGATCCATTAACGGGGCTGCCAGATGGTGATTTTGCTGCAAATTTCGCGACTTGGATTGGTTATTGTGTAAGAGAGTATGTGCCTCTCGGTTTGCCACGTATCAATTGGTCGAGTAAAGACAAGGAGGAAAAGGTATGGGGGAGAATAAAGGTATGTATATACAATAAATGAAGTGATATGAAATTATCTTAGTATTCGATATGTGCTATTAGCCGAAACTAACCAAATATGCTCACCATATATGCAGGCAGCTTACACTGTCCCCCAAGAACATGATGGTTACCTAAAAAGAAAGATAGGGGATTCCTTCAGAGCATAGAAGTTAATGGTTGCTCAGAACCACTTGTTCGACAAGAAGACCGGGCAGATAAACAAGAAACCGCCAAAGAAGAAGTATAAGTTTGTCAGCCAGCAAGATTGGATTAACTTTATTGCTTACAGGCAGTCTGACAAGTTTAAGGTAATTTATCTGCGACTCATTGGGATCACTTTGTTAGTAATCACTTAATAATTAATGAAATATGCTTACTTTACTCAGTACAATTCATTTTATGAAGACTATCAGTAGGAAGAACCAAGAGAACATTTCAAAAAAAAAAAGAGCATCTTTCATGGCTCTAGAGGTGGTTATAGATTGATTAAGAAGAAGCTTGAAACTGTCAATCGTCACGACGCTTGGGTGGCCGGTCACACTCCTAAAAATAGAAAGTTAGAAACTCCATATGATAAGGCCGCCAAAGAGAAAATTGTAAGTTTGAATAAATGTGTCACTCCTACCACTGGTGGTCGGTTATATAATTGTGAGTTTAAATAAAATTTAGTTGCATAATGATTTTATGTGTATGTAGAGGATCTGTGAGAAGGAGGTAGAGGAAGGAAAATGGAAGCCTGAAGGACATGATGACATTCTTACTAGGGCAATCGGCAAAGCAGAGCATCCAGGTCGTGTGAGAGGGGTATCAATGCATGTTGGTATCACTAAGTATTTAGGGAAAAATACTCGAAGGACAATGAGTGGTGATGATTGGGTATATAAATACTGATTTTATTCAATATAATTTACATATATATATATATATATATATATATATATATATATATATATATATATATATATTCTGAAATTATACTAATTTTAATCATATTCATTTCTACTACACAACTACAAACAATGGCCAGGTTGGTACTCAGAATGGTGAAAACGGGGGATAAGCCATCTGAAGAAGAGTTGGTTATGGTTCGGCAAGTCATAAAGAAACCAGGGGAGAAGAAGAAAAAAGAGGGCATGCAAAGTGAGAAAGACATGGCAAAGGACAAAGATGGGGGAGATGTAGAGGAAGCCATGAAGGCAGGGGAGAAGGACGTGGAGGTGGGAGCCGAAGACACGTTCTTATCATCTCCAATTCTGGGTTTTGACGAGGTATTAGCTACTACGACTAGTTTATAATTGTTGTATATATACTAATTAATTAAATTTATTATTTAAAGTAGTGCTTGTATATATACTAATTAATTAAAAATGTGAAGGTCGTTTGCAAGAAGCCTTGTGTTCTTTACTACCAAACCTCTACAGTGGCATCGGGCAGAATTACTGTTGCTAGGGGAGTTGAGGTTGAAGGCATTGTCCCCCATGAGGGATGGAGGGAAGTGGAAGTGACCGAGTTATACCTGGAGAAGTATGGTATTCTAATCGTACCATGTAGTGAAAATTTGCTTTTGCAAGATGCCGTGGATACTATTGTGCAATGGCCTGAAGAATTCATTACTGTTGACATCTCCGGGGTAGTTATGCTAAAGCGAACGCATTTTATATAATGAACGCCTTTTAATTTATTAGGGTAACCTTATCTAACATATAGTAAGTATTTGGATTTTTACACATTTTCAGGAGTTACACGAAGCCATTATGGCTGAAATTAGGACTACTACATCAACACCCAAAGTCACTGATTCGACTGCCTCTCCACCCAAAATTTAAGAGGTAGTGATAATTTGAAAAATAGATTGTGAGTTTTTCCTTTTTTTTGGTTATTTAAATTATATATGACGTCTCGTGTAATGTATATATTTTTTTCCTAAATTGTAGACCGGGGTTAAATCTACTCTTGCTGCACACAACGTTGGTGTTCCTCTTAAAGCTAAATATCAGACCGATGATTATAAGCAAAAATTGAGTACTCCAGCGTTCGTAGCTTTGCACCAGCTAGCTGAAAGGAAGCTAGCCATCGGGGAAGTGCTCATGATTGACATCAAAGAGGATGTTATGGGTTTTTGTTTCACTATTTATATGGATGGGAAATCACTGTGTCAGTTTCTCGACCTTGACGAGTTAGATGCTATGCTATTGGAATTTAGATGAAGTAAGTTTTTTAATTAAAACTTGGCATTTGGTTATACGAATAGTGATGCTTATTTAAATCATCAATGAAAATAACATTCTTCATTCCATTTGACGTAATAGGTACCTGTGTACACACATGGCTGAGAGGAACTATGTTTATCATGACTACGGATTCGTGTCACCTAAATTGTTCTCTCATAAGTCCTTTGAATACACATACAGAGAGTACAACGAGAGAATTGCTGAACGGTTGATAACGCCCAAAAGCCTATGGTTTGCTCCATACAATGAGAATCGGTATGTATAGTAGTTTATTGTAATGAATCACGATTCTATTCATTTATTAACACCCTTACATGCATGCAATGTATATGAACTAACAGTTCAATTTTCAATATTTCATAGCAAGCATTGGCTGCTAATGGCAATCAGTGTGCAAAAAGGCATAGTGTACTGGATTGACTCTTGCGGGCATAGTCCCACTGAGAGATTTGTAAAGATGATGACTGAGTAAGTTTACAACCTTACATTATAATGTCAATTGTTATTGTATGACCTTTGAAGACTAGGATCCTTTTAATGTCCCATAAGTATTACTGAGCCAAATGATAATTATAATTTCCTGTATATATTTATGAATTAGTGTGTTTCAAACAATTGAAGCATCAAGTCCAACTTTTATCACGATAAAAGTAAGTGTATTCTTAATAATTACTCCAATAATTTAATTTATGTTTATGCCAGAGGTTGATCTAATTTAGTTTATTTGTATGTCATTTATATAATAGTCTCCTGTACAACAACCAGGCAGCAACGACTGCGCCTTTTTCTGTTGTCGGTCCATGTGGGAGATTATCATCAGAAAGTATATCGACATACCCTCACCGGTTAGTGTGTTTTAATAACTATTTCAAACGTAACTTGCGTTTAATTCCGTGTAATATTTCACTTATTATGTTTATTTTGATTTAAGTATATTTTTATTTGTAGTTCCCACCTTCAATCAACAACAAAGACCCAACCTATTCGAAGGAAGACCTCACCGACATGAGAAATAAGTGTGCCACTTATTTTGTTTCATTACTGGAGTGTCAATAGTTCGCTCATTATGAATGTGTGTATATAGTGCCATGTGTATTTAGTTTTGGTCACCTTGTTTATAATATTTTGATGTTGGGTTGAATAGATCAATTTGTGTAATATTCTGATGTTGCAGGATTGAAATTTTGCAATGCGCAGCTGCTGAAATGCTATTTTGCAGTAGCATTTCAAATGAACACCTCTCTTGCAAAAATTAGCATGTCGTGACATTTGAACCTGCTAAAACAATTTTTTTAAAAATATTTACAAATTCGATCACCGTTAAAAATAAAACCGTTGTCAATAATTCTATTGAAAACGGTCGTATTTAAATAGAAACCCGTTGACATATTCATCCATAATATAACAGTTTAAAAATCACAAACCGTTGTCGAATTCATGATGACGTTGACTGCTGATCCGTCATCCACCAGGACCATGGGTAAGTTCTTCTTCAGGCACTCCACGGTGATGTACATGGCCAAGTTATGGTTGGCTCCAAAAGGAGGAATATCTTCGTCGGAGAAGATGAGCGGGTTATTCAAGTCAGGGACTTCCTTGGTCATATGAGCTACCACTTCTTCGGGTGAGGAGGTGGAAGGCACTGTCAATTTCCCCAAGCCTTGAAGCAAAGAATGCTGATGCTTGAAGGATGTGGTAATCAGTTGCCAAATTGATATTTCGGCCTTGGCCTTCTGGAGTTGCTTGAGGATCGAGTTCTCGGGAACCCTGGGTTGAATAACCACGTCCGGGACGATTTGGTCATTGGTTGTTGTCAGATTATTTGTTGTGTTGTTTGGGTTCTGGATAAGGCATCTAGATCGAGTAAGGTGATCAATCTCTTTGGCTCGTTTGACCTTTCCCGAGATAATGTAGATATCATCTACATCGTATCGCCAGATGCCGTTGATTTCGGGGTCGCGAAGGTACCTTGAAGGGCTATTCCTCGTAGGATAGTTTTTGTGGGGGAAATTTTTGTGGGGGTAGTTTTTGTGGGGTTGATTATTGTGGAGTTGATAATGGTGGTTTATATTGTGAGGTGCATGCCAGAATGCTTGCCGGAGTAGTCCCTTCTGGAATTGGGGGTTTTTTGTGCTTGAAGGACCCTCCCTTGGGCGTGGTGCAGGTGCAGGTGCTGGTGGGTTGAATATTAGCCCATGGTAAGCATCCTCAAGCCGGGTGATCCTTCCTGAGAGACTGGCTATGGCTTCTTCAACTTGCTGAAACACGGCGAGCATGGTTGCAGCACTAAATACGAACATCCCATCCGGGGTGCCCTTTCCAAGGCATTAACCTCGTCCTTAATAGGCAGAATGAGGTGTGAGCAATCCATAGTTGGCTCGTCATCGGAGATGGCGTAGATTCTCAAGGGGTTTGTTTTGTTGTTTGGTTTTGCTGGCGGAGTTAAGGGTAGTTCTCCTTTCTCGATCATATCCTGGATAGCGTGCTTCAGCTTGAAGCAAGTTTCTGTGTCATGGCCTTTGCCTTGGTGATACTAGCAATAGGTGTTAGGGTTCCAAAAGCGGGTTATTCTTGCCTCGGGCGGGTCTGGAGTGGGCCCGATTGGTTTCTATAACACCCCCATATCCAGAGGAGCCTTAACTAGGCCTTCCTTAGCATATAAGGGCGTTACCATCTCGGTTGCCCGGGGACAGTCATAATCAAATGTCGATAAAAGAACGATTATGTTATATTACAAGTGATTTAAAACCAACAGACAATATAAAAGATACAACTCAATGGCTACTCGCTATTACTATCAAATCTCGTGAAGACTCATCCCTGCCCGGACTCCAGCTATCAACAACATCAACACCTGCTAAGACAGACTGCTCACCATAAGGGATCACGGCAGACACATAAAACAACAAGACAACCACACAAGGTCAGTACTGAGATAAGACACGACAATACCAACAACATCTAACAATACAACACAACACAATCAGTCACACACACAATCACACCCACTCCAATCAATCTCCGTCACCGACTGTCCAGTGGATCAGCCCTGCCAGTGGGGAACCGCAGCCGTACCCACCAAATACCCGCTCATCATACCGAGCGATAACCCTGTCCCATTAATGTGCACATCCCCTCCTGTGGCGAGTTCCACAGAGGGCGAAACTAGGGCGTGAAGCCACTCCCGCAAGTGACTCCACTCAGCCGAGAACGCATCTCGAGAACCAGAGACAAACAATCACAGACAGCCGCAACACAACACAACCAACAAACTGTATATACCGACCGACCACCATATACATGCTACCACACAAACACAACCACAATACAGCCACAACGACACAACAACCGACACACTAGACCATCTACAGAAACTGAGTAGGCTAACCTACCATTAAGCAACCGCAACCTTTCCATGCCAATCATATGTAATATCCGGCAATCAAGCAACACCTATATCCATAACACAATCATATATCACTACCAAGCAAACCCTAACTGCAAAGATAAGGATACGGATGATGATGACGACATACCTACAAGGAGAAACCCGACAAAAGACCGCTACCCGACTCAAGTTACGCTCTCCTAAGGCACAAGAACCTTCAAAGGCTTCCATGGAGGTTATATGGTGAAGGGAAGGGAAGGAGGAGACCTAAGGATCTGAAGAAATGAGGCGGAAATGGTTTGCGGATTTAACAACACGCGATTATAAACCCTCGCTGAAAACCCGTTACTCGATCGAGTGTCCCACATACTCGATCGAGTGCCACCCTACTCGATCGAGTATCCAAGCTACTTGATCGAGTAGCCTCTACTCTATCGAGTACCACGCACAACTCACAACCCAAGGTAACTTGGCACGCACATCTAAGGATTATTCCCGCTCCCAAGGTCAGTCAACGCTGGTCAAAGGGTCTCTAAAAGAGCGGCTATTACAGTCTTCCCCTCTTAAAAAGAACTTCGTCCCCGAAGTTAAACTCACCTATCTCAAAGCACAAGACACGGGAACACAACGACATCACTACTCTTTCGACACAGGTCACTACTCCCCGGAAATGCCACCCCCCATGTCAACATCATCACTGTCTAACACTCTATATATATCGACTCTTACAAACTATCATATAAAACACCAACCTCGCAATACAAACCAGCACAATCAACGATTACCCTTCATATTATGAGATTACCCCATTCACTAGTAACAACCATCAACACGAAACATATCTCATATCAACATGCCGCATGACTATACCACCATGTTACTCAACAACGCGATTCTACTACCACACATGGCACCACAACTATCTCTTTATGACCGTCTTTTAAAACATACTATCAACTTTCACTTCGACGCATGAATTACTCAACAAACTAAGGTAACCAATTACAACTTCATACAAGCAATGTGACCAAAGTAATAGAAAACTTTGTAAATAAACAACAAAACATTATAAATGAACAACAACATAATTTCAAAATATGCCTTTTTATTTTGCGACATTACTCTTCCCCTCTAAAAGGACCTTCGTCCCCGAAGTTCACCACCAAATTACTACATATGTTGCTTATTACTTGCATCATGACATATATCCAAACCATATGATTCATTGTTGACATTACTCATCGTACAACCAGTAAACTATAAAGATATATGCAACCATATTCGAATAACTAGTCACCGTCAACCAGGCATATTCATATCATTTGAATTTGTGTATATAGAATCCGGTGAAATACAACTTGTAGACAAAACGGATGTAAAATGAATGCAATAAGAATAATTTACAACTTCACTATTCGTTGCAAACACGCCCTTAAAACCAAGCACGACCTCCAACATATGAAATGAACGGTTCAAACATGTTACTACTCATTAATAACCATGTTAAACATCAAACATGTAATTATGTAACCGATAAACAATTTTATTTTTTCAAAAGTTCATGTAACAGTGCTACTCGATCGAGTAGGTAGTGGTACTCGATCGAGTGCCCGCTACTCGATCGAGTGTCTAGGCTACTCGATCGAGTAGCCCTGAGATCAGAATGCCTCCTTTCTGCCACACCTGTAGCTACTCGACCGAGTATGGGGTACTCTGTCGAGTACCTAGAGGTCAAAATTTTGGAAAACCTATCATAACTTTTGTATATATATATATATATATATATATATATATATATATATATATATATATATATATAATCGTCACATAACATGAGTCGGGATGACTTCCCGACTCCCAAAATCTTGCAATAAAGTCAAGCTAGTAAATCCGGCCTTATGGCCAACCATACAAATCCAAAATAAAAGTTCTAACAACCAACGACTACCATAATCTAACGACGACTACCATCAACCAAACACAAAGGTAAAGAATAGGAGTATCACTCCTGCTGCTGCTGCTGCCGCTGCACCTCCTCCATCACCTCATCTCCGCCACCATCGCCTCCCGATGTGCCCGCTCACGATGACCCAATACCCGCATCAACCCCCGCTCCAGCTCCAGGACTCACATACCACGAGGTCAAGCCACCAAAAGCAAAGGACTGGGGTGTCCCCTAAGCTGACGGATCCACCCCGTAAGAGTGGAAAACCCCACTATAGTCCCCGACTCCACTCCACCACACTAGATGTGGTCCCTCGGTCCTTATCCCCTGAGTGTACGCCATCTCATGCATAATCCGGAGTGTCAAAGTAGATGACACTCTCTCTGCCAAGTAGCTCGAACGCATCTCCGGGGTGTCGAGGTAGGGGTAGCATAGAAAAGGGTACTGCTGCGGTGGTGCTACCGGCCGTGGTCTAGTCTCAGCGGTCCTCTCCCTCACTCGATGGGGTCTTCTCCCCAACCTAGGCCTCTCCTACACTACGGCTGCATTCTCTCCCTTCTTCGGCTCGGGCATCACCTGGAGGATCGTGTCATTAATGAGGTACGTCCGCAACTGTCGCGGTCCATCATCACCCTCCTCCTCCTCATCAGAGTCCACAGCTACAACCACCGGGTCTAACGGCTCTGTCTGTGGGAGGTGCTCAGGAGCCGAAATCTTCATCCAGCTCATGCCCCACACCCTCCAAGCTAGGCTGTCATCAGATAAAGTTCTCAACCATTTCAGGTCGAGGTAGTAGTCACGGTCCATAATAGGCACCGGTGTAGCCAGAGGAACATACTCGGAAGAATCCTCAAAGGAGGTTAGCTTTTCAGCTAGCCGAGTGGCGATAGCGCCACAACTCAAGTACCGGGAAGTGTCCGTAGCCATCAAAGCAAGGCTAGCGCAGACCATGGCAGGAGCATTAAAGACCACCCTCTTGGTCCGCTCCGGGTTGAGATAAGACATCAGAAGCAACACCTCATGATAGTTCAGTTTACTGATATCGGGTCTATCATAAAGGAGGTTCGAAAGAGAACGAAGAAAGATCCTCAAGGTAACATGCTGAACATCGTTAATCAACATGTTGCTTGAGGTGGGAGCTGGCTTTCCGGTAAGACAAGGCATTAGGCGGCAGACACCGCACTCAGCAAGAATTTCACCGATGGAATCCTAGGGAGGCTTGGCCAACCCAAGGTGAGACGCGAAAAGGTCAATGGTTAACAGGAAACTTGTGTTCATCAAACGGAACTCAACAGATTGTTCAGCTGGCTCGTATTTAAACGAGCTCATAAACTCCAAGGTAAGAAAAGGGTAACTATGCTTCCTCATTCGGTACCACCCCGTAAACCCCAAAGTCTCGAATATGTGACGGACATCCGTCTCGATTCCCAAGTCAGTCAGAAGTGTGGTATCCACACAACGGGTAGGCCTCATTTAGCGTTTTTGCAACGCCACAAAACGCTCCCTTTGTGTAAAGTCCACAAACACAACCGAAGGGTACTCCGGTATCGCGGGTACTACGGGTTCACTACCTTCCCCAGGCTCGGGCTGTGAAGCCCTCCCCCTCTTGCTCTGACGGGTTCCTAAGTTCAGTCTCGGCATCTGTTTCAGCATATAACTTAAACAAACTTACACAAATATTTAAGACACATAATTCACGCAATCGAACTTTAAATACTAAGCTAGGTACACACATTCACCAACAAGTTCCCAATTTGATATATAATTTCAGTAACTCAGACAATCTCTATAGTTGTGAAAAGCTTAACATGATAAACATGGTTTACTCAACCAATTCTGACATCCTAGCATGATTCAAATGCTACTCTATTTACATACTTAATGACATGTGAGGGATTCGTACATACTCATAGAAAGGTAATTTAAAACATATCCTCATCAACCTATTGGAATATGTGTCCTCCGACAATAATGCGATCACAACTGTCGATCATGATGATCACATGTTTAAAATCTCGTTTTAAAGAATACAATTGGGAAGTAATATTTTACTGTCAACTGGTCGACACATATCGGTAATGATTGGCTAACTAGAGTTTGACATTACTGTCATGCGACGGTGGTCATCAGTTGATCCCCTTAGGTCATACCTAAAGGGTAACACTCTTAATTGAATATTTAATTGATCGTATGACAATACGGGTTAATTAAATTACTTAAAATTGACGGACGATTTTGGAAGTAATATTTACGTATCTCATTACAATTTGATACGGTCTAAGTGATTGAATTGTTTTATTACTTAGATGAAATTATTGTTTAAGGAAACAATTGCATTTGGATGAATAATTTATTATAAATACAAGATGCTGTGATTTATAATTGGTAAATTATTTTGGTTCAAGTAATTATGAATTACTAAGTCGATTTTGTGTATGACGTATTTTTATTAATGCGTTGTTTTTTAATATATTAAAAATGCATAATTTTACATGACATGTGACATGTGACAAATTGACAAATTGACAAAGATAAAATGAAGTCCATTTTATCTTAAGTGGACCGAAATTAAGAGGGAATATGGTGTTTAAATTATGTTATATTTTTGAGTGGAAAACAATATAATTACACCTAGCCATAGCCATGCAAGCCTATGTTTTCTTGGATAGAAAAACTTGACCATGCATTGGCCCCCCCTCTCTCCTTCCCACCGGTTTTTGAAGGACAAAATAGAGAGTTTTCTCAATCAATTTTTCATTCATAATTTACACAATATTTCTAGTGTAAGAAATAAGAAAGCTCTCTAAGAAAACTAGAGAAATAAAAACTCCAACCTTCTTCCTCTCTTAACCGAGAATTAAGAGACTAAAATAAAGATTTTTAAGTCAATTTTATTAAAAATTAATATTGTTCTAGTAATAATAATATTAAATTTATTAAGTTGTTACCTTAGGTATTAATCCTTGAGAGGGATTCTACACTTGAATCCTTGTTCTTCCATTTTGGAGTTCTCAAGAACAAGTAAGAAGGAGATCTTACTTGTGCCCATAAAATCCGAAACATTCAATGTAAGATGATGATTTCTTCATTAATTTAATTATCGTTTGCATGCATAAGATCAACATTTAATTTTATGACTAAATTAAATCAACACATATATGAATATGTCAAGTAATGAAATATAGATTTCTAACAAGCGGTATCAAGAGCCTTGGTTGTTTGCATGCAAATCGGTTATAGTTTTTCCGAGTTATACGATTAACATATAAAACTTGTAAATTTGTGTTATTATGATATATCACGAAATAATTTATGCATGTTAAAGTTTCTGATCCTAAAATGTATTTAGGATATTTTGGTTAATTTATGAATTTTTATTGTTCATCTTATATAATAATGGCATTAAAAATGTGATTTTATGATTAAAATGTCATTTTCGGACTAAAATTAGCTAAACTTCGAATTTTACAGTGGTTTTTGGATATGTTTTTACATATATTATTTTTAAATGAACTGTAAATTTTCATATTTTTTTGAGTAAAATGCTCGAAATATGGATTTTTCATGATAAAAATCGAAATTAAATGAAAAATAGGTTAATATGAGAAATATTTCGAATATGGTCATATAAATTTAGTATGTTGTCACATGCAATTTTACAAGATATGTGTAAAATTATAGGTATAATGAAGTCTTTATGCATGATTTATGAATTTTTGATGAAAAATAGCATAAATAGTGACTTAATTAGTGAATAATTGCTAAGACATACTTCATGACTAAGGAAAAACGTCACATGTTGCATTTTATTATCTTCTTCAGATCTAAAATTGAAAAGTTGATGAATTTATTTTTCCTCATGTTTTTATGATTATAATTAATAAATTCGATAAACCGCAACATTGTTTTTCCCGATAAATTTCGAAATTTTAACCTAAGTTTTTGAACATTATGAGTGTCATGGTACTTTTCCAAAATGTTCATAAGTTTAAATTTCAAATTTTGAATTTATTTGAAATTTTTAAGATTTATTTGAAGTTTATAGCATTTTATTGTAATTTTGAGTCCGTTAATGAACAATTTTATGAAATATAAGTTAATTATAGTCAAATAGTTAGTGGAGACTAATTTTGAGTCCTAAGTTGGTTAGGGTAATTAACTTGTTCATAAATATGATTTTATATAATTTATTGTGATTCTAAAAGGTTGAATCACGCAAATCCGTAAAAACCATTTAATATACGATATTGGCTCCTTAAAGGCGATTTTGCATAAAATTGGGCATGTTCATACATATTATAATGCTGCATTTTATTTATGATTGTCATAATTTCATTTTATGTAATTTTTGAATTATGTAATTTTTACTTAGTATGGCCTTAGTTTTTAATTGGTATTACCCGAAATGTATGGGAATATCGATTCGGTTGTAATTTATTGTGATCTCGTATCACCATTTTGTAATTTAATAGATTTATTTTATTTTAATTACATATGTATAATAGGAAATTATGTAATTTGTTATGGAATTTTATTATTCCGGAGTTCTTTGAAGACGGTGTCACTCAAGAAAGCGATACATAAAGACGGTGTTACCTAGAGATGCATGCCAAGAACCGAAGTTCAAGGGACCAATGGAGTTGGTTTCCGAATATGTAATAGTTAATTAGATTTTCTATTTTAGGAAGGCCATACTAGGATTTAATTTATGTTTTGCATTTTATTTATATGTTGCATGCATCGCTAAATCGCCATAACTAAAACATGCATTATTATTTTAATCGAGATTATCGACCGTGTCAATTACAATTATCATAGATTCACCGCTTTAGTTCACTTAAAACGTGATAGATAATAAATTGACATGACCTCTCGCTAAAATAATCAATTGAGACTTAGCTTTACCAAAAAGTAGAAACCATGAAAACCTATTTCGTGAGGGAGTGCACTCGGCCACACCGGGGTACAAACCTTGTTACGCAGGGGAAGTGGGTGATAAATGTCTATCCACCGAATTCATGTTGATGAGGGCTTCATCGGCCACACCGTGCTCAAGTTAATGTGGGTTTGGATCATGGACACATTTATTCAAAATTTGGATTGAACTCAACAAAAGTTTTTTTGATAAGGGTTTCATCGGCCACACCGTGCCCTTGTCGGATGTGTTTTGGGCTAAAGATAAATGTTAATGTAATTTTATCGACCAAGAGTTCTAAAAGTAGAATCGATTAAAGCGTTAATCCACTGAGTTATATTGATAAGGGTTTCATCGGCCACACCGTGCCCAAGTTAATATGAATTTTGGTCTTGGAATCATTTATAATAGTTGGGTAGAGGTCACTATAGAAATGCTCATATCTTGTTTATTTACAAGTATGATATTAAAAAGACAAATGTTAATATTTCCTTTTCCTCCATACTTGTAGTTCCTTACAATGAATCCATCAAACGCTACCGCACCGATAACTATTGAGTCATACCACAATGTTTTTGACGACGTTTGCTCCAACAATGATTTCGACACTACTAGAGAACTTCATTTTGGGATAGGTTCGGATGGAAACCTTAACTTCATCACTTCTACTAGACCACCTACTACTACTAGATCTCGTGTGAGCCCGTCTCAGGAAGACCGCCTCATACAATCTATAGGATCTTTGTTTCTGGAAGATAAAGAAGCCAAAACTAGTGGGAGCTCAAGCAATCAAATTCTTGCTTCCAAGGGCAAAAGGTTCAAGAAGAAGGGAAAGAAAGTGAAAAACTTCAAGCAAGTTAATGATGAGTGCCATTATTGCTATGGCATGGGACATTGGCTTAGGAATTGTCCCGTATATTTGCGAAATATAAGGGAAGGAATCATCGTTCCAAAAGGTAAAATTCCTAAGGAAATTTATGTTATTGATATAAATTATACTTCCACTACGACATGGGTACTGGATACCGGTTGTGGTTCTCACCTTTGTAATCATTTACAGGGTTTAAGAGACATGAAGAGGCTTAGCAAAGGAGATTTGGATCTACGCCTTGGAAATGGAGCTCGAGTAGCGGCCGAATCCAAAGGAACTTATGTATTAGCTTTGCCTAATGGATTTGAGTTGTATTTACATAATTGTTTTTATGTGCCTACACTCTCTAAAAACATTATTTCAATCGCCATGCTAGACATGGACGGTTTTTGTTTTGTCATTAAGAACAATCGTTGTACTATTTCAAGGAATGATTTGGTTATAGGCCAAGCTTCTTCCATTAATGGCA
Organism: Silene latifolia; assembly: GCF_048544455.1. Classification (NCBI taxonomy): domain Eukaryota; kingdom Viridiplantae; phylum Streptophyta; class Magnoliopsida; order Caryophyllales; family Caryophyllaceae; genus Silene; species Silene latifolia. The sequence goes on from NC_133538.1 coordinate 399,214,284, forward strand.
TTTACATTTTAGAAACCTCGAATCCGACTAATGATATCTATAACATTCAATCAAAGAAACTCAAATCAAGTGACCCAAATGAATCGTTCATTTGGCATTGTCGATTAGGCCACATAAACGAGAATTGCATCAAAAGATTAATTTCGACTAATGTGATTACACCATTTGATTTTCAATCATATGGAACATGCGAATATTGCCTTCTTGGCAAAATGACTCGAAATCCTTTTAGCAGTAAAGGGACAAGAGCAAGTGAACTATTGGGACTCATACATACCGATGTGTGTGGACCAATGAGTATCACCGTTCGTGGAAATTATGCCTACTTCATAACCTTCACCGATGACTTAAGTAGATATGGGTATATCTATTTAATGAAGCATAAAAGTTAGGCTTTTGAGAAATTCAAAGAATTTCAAAACGAAGTAGAGAAGCAATTGAACAAAAGGATTAAGGCACTACGATCCGATCGTGGTGGAGAATACCTTAGCCTTGAATTCGATTCACACTTGAAAAGTCGTGGTATTATATCACAACTTACTCCACCCAGAACACTACAACTCAATGGTGTTGCCGAAAGGAGAAATCGAACCCTACTTGATATGGTTCGATCCATGATGAGTCAAACCAAGCTACCAAACTCGTTTTGGGGATTTGCGATTCAAACCGCAATTAGATCTTTGAATAATAGTCCCACGAAAACAACCGAAAAGGCTCCATATGAGATATGGACAGGAATAGTTCCTAATATATCCTACATAAAAATTTGGGGATGTGATGCTTACGTCAAAACTAAGAACGACAACAAGCTTGCCCCAAGATCCGAAAAATGCATCTTTGTAGGTTACCCCTTAACCTCTCGAGGTTAATACTTCTACAAACCTCGAGAAAACAAAGTGTTTGTGTCTTGCGAGGCTGTCTTGTTAGAAAGCCAGTTTATTTCTAAGAGACAGAGTGGGAGAAATATTGAACTTGATGAAGTTCAAGAGCCACAAACCGAGGTAGAGACGCAAGAAGATGTTCCTTCATCGTCTAGCATGGTTGTCCCTCCTCCTCTTAGAAGAATGGGGCGAGTTATTCGCCATCCCGATCGATATGTGGGACTTATTGAAGAAGATGGAACACTCGATGTGTTGCTTATTGAATGTGACGAGCCCGCTACCTACAAGGCCGCAATCTCTAGTCTAAATTCCTCCTTATGGCTTGAAGCCATGAAGTCCGAAATGGATTCTATGCATGAAAACTAAGTTTGGGACTTGGTAGATTTGCCTAAAGGGGCAAGACCTCTTTAATGCAAATGGATTTTCAAAATCAAGAATGGCATAGAAGGACATGATGATGTCTACAAAGCTAGGCTAGTGGCAAAGGATTTACCCAAGTCCAAGGTCTGCATTTTGATGAGACCTTCGCCCCCGTAGCAATGCTAAGATCCATAAGGATTTTGTTAGCGATCGCCGCATTTCACGATTATGAAATATGGCAAATGGATGTCAAAACCGCATTTCTAAATGGGCATTTAGAAGAGGAGGTGTACATGATACAACCCGAAGGTTTTGTTGATTCTAAAATCCTAACAAAGTTTGCAAGCTTAAGAGATCCATTTATTGTCTTAAGCAAGCATCTAGAAGTTGGAATCATCGATTCAATCACGTTATAAAGGAGAATGGTTTCACTCGAATTGTTGAGGAACCTTGTTTATACATGAAATTTAGTGGGAGCAATGTTGTGTTCCTAATCTTGTATGTCAATGACATACTACTCACTGGAAATGATATTCCAATGTTGTCTTCTGTTAAGAAGTGGTTAGGTAACCACTTCCAAATGAAGGATTTAGGAGAGGGACAACGCATATTAGGTATCCGGATCGATAGAGATAGATCCAAGAGGATATTGGAACTAAGTCAAGAATCTTATGTTGATAAGATTCTTCGACGGTTCAGCATGGACAAATCAAAAAGGGGTTTGGTACCTATGGTAACTGGGACTATATTGAGCAAGACTCAATCTCCCTCCGAACCCCATGATGTTGAACGCATGAAGATGATCCCTTATGCTTCCGCTGTTGGATCAATCATGTACGCCATGATATGCACACGTCCTGATGTCTCGTATGCCTTGAGTATGACGAGTAGATATCAAGGAAATCCAGGTGAGAGTCACTGGATAGCCGTCAAGAACATCCTTAAGTACTTGAGAAGAACTAAGGATTCTATCTTAGTGTTTGGAGGAGACACCGAGCTACGTGTTAATGGATACACGGACTCGAGTTTTCAAACGGATAGAGATGACATGAAATCACAAGTTGGTTTCGTTTTCATGCTCAATGGTGGTGCCGTTAGCTGGAAAAGCTTCAAGGAAGTCAGAATCTGGATTCAACAACGGAGGCTGAGTACATTGCAGCATCAGAAGCTGCCAAGGAAGCTGTGTGGATCAGGCAATTCATGGAAGGTCTAAGAGTAGTACCTACCGCCAATGATCCCATCACTCTCTATTGTGATAATAGTGGGACTATCTTCCAAGCTAAGGAGCAAAAGTCTAGTAATAGATCTAGACATGTAATTAGAAAATATCATGTAATAAGAGATTTCATTGGAAGAAAGGAAATTGCGATTTGTAAGGTTGGGACGGATGACAACATAGCCGATCCGCTCACCAAGCCTTTATCGCAGGCCAAGCATGATGGGCATGTTGCGTCCATGCGACTTAAATGTGTACCAAGTTTTTGTTAGATTTTGAAATGAAATAAAAAGTGTTGTTTTTGTTCATGTTCATAATCACATTTGTCTTTTATCTTTTCTTTATACATTGCTACATCCAAACGGGTTGTATTGACAATTGAACCCCGTTAAAGTGAACACGGATTAACATAGTATTTGCCCATAGTCACTTGTATGAGGTGACGTCTCGAAGTGACTAGAGTGTGATGCATCTGATGGCAAGTTCAAGTGCCATAGAGTCATGTGAGATGACTACTCGATCACATAGGCAGACTGTTAGGAACACTTTGTCGGGCCTTATGACCGCTTATAGAGTTCTGGCAAATTTATATAGCCTGGTCGTGGCGAGAGCTACTATAGTATTCTAATAAGTCGATTCTTTTGACTAAAGACTATTCACCTAAGATGGCACAGTTTCAGATTAACTTTGATTTGTGTTACTACGACCTTCGTAAATGGGGTCAAATGGGCATATTTTGGGTTATGATGGTTGTGGCTATTCGAAGGGAATGAGTGCGATAGGAATTGTCCACCCCTAGTCAAGGTTAAACAATATCTCAGGGCCACTCGAGGAGTAATGAACTGGAAATGCATGGCCACGCTCGGAAGATATCTATGGTAGATAAATCCGGTCAATCAGTTATTCTCCAGATCGAGGAAACCACTCTCGATATGATCACTTGCAAGTACGACCTGAAAGACACCTTGCATTGAGTGGGAGATAGTAATAGGACAAGAGAATTGGTGACGCACACTTGTCGAGGACAAGTGGGAGATTGTTGGAATATGTGTCCTCCGACAATAATGCAATCACAACTGTCGATCATGATGATCACATGTTTAAATCTCGTTTTAAAGAATATAATTGGGAAGTAATATATTACTGTCAACTGGTTCACACATATCGGAAATGATTGGCTGACTAGAGTTTGACATTACTGTCGTGCGACGGTGGTGATCAGTTGATCCCCTTAGGTCATACCTAAAGGGTAAAACTCTTAATTGAATATTTAATTGATCGTATGACGATACGGGTTATTTAAATTACTTAAAATTGACGGACGATTTTGGAAGTAATATTTACGTATCTCATTACAATTTGATACGGTTTAAGTGATTGAATTGTTTTATTACTTATATGAAATTATAGTTTAAGGAAACAATTGCATTTGGATGAATAATTTATTATAAATACAAAATGTTGTGATTTATAATTGGTAAATTATTTTGGTTCAAGTAATTATGAAGTACTAAGTCGATTTTGTGTATGACGTATTTTTATTAAGGCGTTGATTTTTAATATATTAAAAATGCATAACAATTTTACATGACATGTGACATGTGACAAATTGACAAATTGACAAAGATAAAATGAAGTCCATTTTATCTTAAGTGGACCGAAATTAAGAGGGAATATGGTGTTTAAATTATGTTATATTTTTGAGTGGAAAACAATATAATTACACCTAGCCATAGCCATGCAAGCCTATGTTTTCTTGGATAGAAAACTTGACCATGCATTGGCTCCCTCTCTCTCCTTCCCACCGGTTTTTGAAGGACAAAATAGAGAGTTTTCTCTATCAATTTTTCATTCATAATTTACACAATATTTTTAGTGTAAGAAATAAGAAAGCTCTCTAAGAAAACTAGAGAAATAAAAACTCCAAACTTCTTCCTCTCTTAACCGAGAATTAGGAGACTAAAATAAAGATTTGTAAGTCAATTTTATTAAAATTAATATTGTTCTAGTAATAATAATATTAATTTTATTAAGTTGTTACCTTGGGTAGTAATCCTTGGGAGGGATTCTACACTTGAATCCTTGTTCTTCCATTTTGGAGTGCTCAAGAACAAGTAAGAAGGAGATCTTACTTGTGCCCATAAAATCCGAAACATTCAATGTAAGATGATGATTTCTTCTTTAATTTAATTATTGTTTGCATGCATAAGATCAACATTTAATTTTATGACTAAATTAAATCAACACATATATGCATATGTCAAGTAACGAGATATAGATTTCTAACACAACCTTCAATATTAGAAACAAACAACTCAATTAGACTTGTCAGACGGTCTCTACAGCCGTAACGATATTGACATATTCACCATCAATTATCATTACCATTATCATATTGAAGTTTAACCCTTACTTAAACAATCATATCCAACACCAAATTTCAGATATAGAAAACGAATTTCAATTTGGGGCACTTTTAAGACGGAGTTTTAAGGCAAGTTTTAAGATGAAAATCACCAAAATCCAACTTCTAGCATAGTATGTGTAACTTATAGTACTCAATTTCATCATCTAACATGTAGAAAACAACCCAAAATAGATTTTGATTTTGTAAACCCTAGAAATTTCGTCCCTAATTTTGCAATTTCAAGTCTATTTTACAGCAAATAAATCACCAATATTCATGAAAGGGAAGCATGTGAATCATATTACAACGATTAAAAGCAACAATTCGCCCACATGAATCGAAAATTTTAGATTATACCATCATTCCAACAAATTCAAAGTAATAGAAACATGTAAATAGGGAAGAAATCATACCTTGATTAGATAGGGAAAGTAAAAGAACAAAATTAACAATCAAATACGCCGAATAATCACCACCAACACAAGAAGAGAGGAGAGTTTTTGAGGGATGTAAGAGTTTAGGGTTTGAAATAAAGAAGAAGGAATGAGGAGAGTAAAAAGAAATAGGGGTTTTAATAAACCCGTAAAAAGCTCGGTACTGTAGCCTACTCGATCGAGTACCCTCTTCTCGATCGAGTAGGTGCTATTTCGTCGAGTATCTGGTGAAAATTTCCACATCCCGACGTCATAGCTTCCTAACTAGATCGGGTGAGGTCTACTCGATCTAGTAAGCACTGGCACTCGGTCAAGTAGGGTTAAGTACTCGGTCAGAAATACGAAATATATTGAAGATTCCTGCAAAAACAATATCGCGTGTCGATTCCAAACCAAGTTCGGAATTCGCCACTAGTTATCACACTTGCTCATGTATTACCATTACTACTCAAGCATATCATACGTCTCATCAGATAAGATTCATGTCATATCATGCTACCACAAATTTAACCAACTCGGTTTACCTGCTACCGAGCCATTCGTATTCACAATTACATCACTATATCCTATCTAACTCATTTTACCACATTGCCAGCGAACTTATGCTCACGTCAAGTTAAAACATATAATTGATGATAATTATCCTCATGTCATCCAAATACATGCCACATAAACATACTAAAGCATATCATGTTCTAATTTCAACATAAACAAATTATGTTACACAAATTATTCACAACGCAAGCGGAAGTTTTTTGCTTTCAAACATTATATATACACACCACTAAATACCGATTCTTGTACTATAACACAACACTCTTATAACTATCGTCATTGTAATTAAGGTAGAGCTTATAAACTCGTATATGATTACCATTATTAACGACCTGAAGCAAACACCAACATGATCACCTACATATTACGGCATACACTTTCACATTTTCACGCATTATCACCACATTTACTCACTAATTCTACCAAAACTTACCATGCACGACCCAGATGCAACTATCACGCCCCCATTATCTCCAACAAAGACTCAGCCACAGGTAGTTCCAACACAATTAACATACACATTACATACATACACACGGACTCCACATTCCCATACCCAGTGACTGGCTTAAGTACAATGAGGCCGAGATTTTGAAATGAGGGCGCCTACTCACCCAAAACCTAGCATCAGCCGGGGCTCTCATCATACATACACCAGGTTTATTTTATTAGACCCACTACGTTCATTATTTTCATTTGTTACAGGTTCCAAAATCGTCGCTCCGATACCACTTTGTAACACCCCCATATCCAGAGGAGCCTTAACTAGGCCTTCCTTAGCATATAAGGGCGTTACCATCTCGGTTGCCCGAGGACAGTAATAATCAAATGTCGATAAAAGAACGATTATGTTATATTACAAGTGATTTAAAACCAACAGACAATATAAAAGATACAACTCAATGGCTACTCGCTATTACTATCAAATCTCATGAAGACTCATCCCTGCCCGGACTCTAGCTATCAACGACATCAACACCTGCTAAGACAGACTGCTCACCATAAGGGATCACGGCAGACACATAAAACAACAAGACAACCATACAAGGTTAGTACTGAGATAAGACACGACTATACCAAAAACATCAAACAATACAACACAACACAATCAGTCACACATACAATCACACCCACTCCAATCAATCTCCGTCACCGACTGTCCACTAGACCAGCCCTGCCAGTGGGGGACCGCAGCCGTACCCACCAAATCCCCGCTCATCATACCGAGCGATAACCCTGTCCCATTAATGTGCACATCCCCTCCCGTGTCGGGTTCCACGGAGGGAGAAAGTGGGGCGTGAAGCCACTCCCGCAAGTGACTCCACTCAGCCGAGAACGCATCTCGAGAACCAGAGACAAACAATCACAGACAGCCGCAACACAACACAACCAACAAACTGTATATACCGACCGACCACCGTATACATGCTACCACACAAACACAACCACAATACAACCACAACGACACAACAACCGACACACTAGACCATCTACAGAAACTGAGTAGGCGAACCTACCTTTAAGCAACTGCAACCTTTCCATGCCAATCATACGTAATATCCAGCAATCAAGCAACACCTATATCCAAAACACAATTATCTATCACTACCAAGCAAACCCTAACTGCAAAGATAAGGATACGGATGATGATGACGACATACCTACAAGGAGAAACCCGACAAAAGACCGCTACCCGACTCAAGTCACGCTCTTCTAAGGCACAAGAACCTTCAAAGGCTTCCATGGAGGTTATATGATGAAGGGAAGGGAAGGAGGCGACCTAAGGATCTGAAGAAATGAGGCGGAAATGGTTTGCGGATTTAACAACACGCGATTATAAACCCTCGCTGAAAACCCGTTACTCGATCGAGTGTCCCACATACTCGATCGAGTGCCACCCTACTCGATCGAGTATCCAAGCTACTCGATCGAGTAGCTTCTACTCTATCGAGTACCACGCACAACTCACAACCCAAGGTTACTGATGCGTGTCATTTATATGATGTTTTACACCCTATTTTACACGCATTTCAGAGCTCATTTTAGTAGTTTATGCTACTATTCTCCCTATTTCCGTCTACTTTCGTGTTTTTGTACATTATTGCAGAAATGTGAAGAATCTAGCGGAAATCGAGCTAAATCCATCCCCGAGTATCGTGCATAGCATTTGACGTGAGGTACTTACTCAAGGAATGAGCTTGGTGCGCATTCCAAGGCCCAAAAGACAAATCCACGAGATTATAGAAGCTAACTATCGGCTACTTCAGTCGATTGACCACAGCCTTCAGTCGATCGACCAACCCACGGGTTCCAGTAGCTACTATTCAGCTTAGAGCAGTCGATCGACCATGTTGCTCAGTCGATCGACCAAGCCGCTACTCAGACGTGAAGATATAGAACGAGTTTTCCAAAGCCCAAAGCGATATTAGGTTTAGGAATTATGTTACGTATACTTTCTATATAACGTAACCTAGTTCAGAGATATAATCATCTAGCTTTTACCAAGTTTTTACTAGGTTCTTTAGTCAGTTTTCAATCAATAATTAGGGTTTTGAATATTATTTCGTACTAATAATTTTGCATTCGGTTTCAGATTCTTGCTCTGCAATTTTGGTATTCTTCTTCTCTTAATTTAGTTCGCTTTATTTTCGTTTTGTAGGATAGAATTGCTAGTTTGTTTCCCGAAACCGATTTACCGTTTATCTTAATTGTTTGTTTTACTATTTTAAGCATGAATTCTTCTGTTTATTTCATTAATTTTACTGTTGTCATCATCCCCAGTATGAGTAGCTAAATTGCTTGTGCTAGGATGTAGGGGAACTATAGATTAGGCAGCGTAGAATTAACATGGACTAAAATCGCGTGTTAGTCGATCGACTGCCATACCTGGTCGATCGACTGACAACGTGAGGTTTTACCTTCGTTTTAATTGTTTTAATTCTTTATTCGACGAATCGAGTGCACACGACTAGTTGAATGATTAGGATATGACTGACCCATTAGATCGAGAGATAGGGACAGTTAATTGACCACCAATTAAAATGACTAAACTATGCTGAGATCGAAAGATAGGTAAAGTTTAGATTGTTAGTCACTTTTCAGGACGAGAGTCAGTATTAGTGATATTAGGGACTTATAGCGAGATCGAAAGATGCTATCTGTTGAGAGTGGACCGAGAGGACCTCTTGTTTTCCCGCCTCATGTGTTAGATTTAGACCGACTTAGTTTGCTGCCGCCGAAACTATAGTGAACCGACCATCCTAGTACCTATTTTATATTTGATTTAATATATTCCTTAGTTTATTGTCTTTTACTGCCTTTAGCTCTAAACCAAATCAAATCAACCCCCACATTCGTTACCTTAGACTAAATTAGACAATTATTAATTACATTCGCCTCCCTGTGGTTCGACCCTGTTACCACTAGCTTCCGTTAGTTTTAATAGGTTTTATAAATCTTATTTTTGGTACTCACAACGACGGGTATCAAATTTTGGCGCCATTGCCGGAGAGGCAATTGTTCTAATTTTTAGTTGTTTTATTTTAGTTTGTTTCTTAGTTTAAGGGACATCCGTTCCTTAAACATTTCTTAAATTCTTTTTGTAGTTTCTTCTTATGTGCAGGTCACAGGGTGGCGAATTAGTACCTTTTAATCCTGATATTTAGAAGACCTTGCGTGAGTTGAGACGATTATCTAGAGTATTGCCGACAGAGGAAGAGATGAGTACTCTGTCTAGTTACTACAAGAACGAACTGTTCGAAGAAGACCCACCTACATCTCCTGCTTCTACTTCTTCAGCTGAGACAGTCACATCTTCGGAAATTCCAGTCATGGCTGAAGAAGCAACACTGAAAATCTTTACAAGGGGTTCGAATTACCTGGAGCTGATAGGAAATTCGAACCGAAGCCTTCCTATATCAACTTAGTTGAGAGGAACCAGTTCGGGGGTGCTGCAAATGAAGATGCAGCCAAGCATATGGAGATATTTAACGATTATTGCTGCTCTATACCCCCGCCGACCGGTGTGACCCAGGACCAGATAAAGGAGACTATGTTTATATTCTCACTCCGTGATGCCGCAAGGGAGTGGTATAGAGATCTGGATCGAGCTGCTCATGGGATCACCGACTGGAATTCTTTGGCCTTGGCATTCTACAAGAAATACTTCTCTGCCTCGAAGACGAATGCCATTAGAGCTCAGATCACGAGCTTTAAACAGGGACTTGATGAAAACTTTCATGAAGCATGGGTCCGTTTCAAGAAGCTGGTGCGAACTATTCCGCACCATGGGTTCGAAAAATGGAGTCTTTGCAATCAGTTCTATAACGGGCTGTATGACGATCAGAGGGCTATTTTGGATACTGCAGCGAATGGCTGATTTGCTGAGAATATGGGAGAGACTAAGGGGTGGAAGATCATTGATGACTTAGCCACCCATAAAGCTGAATATGGGAATTCGAGAGGCAATCAGAGGATGAGTGCTGAATCCCCTTCTGTAGCTGCATTAGAAGCTCTCACGGCGAGGTTTGACAAATACGAGTTAGGCGGAGCTTCTAAAGGAGGGATGTATCATGTGAATGCTGTTTCAGACGGTCCTTTCGTCTGTAGAAGATATGGAGCTGAGGGACATGTCTCAGAAAATTGTCCTAGCCCCTTCGAGTCTTGTGCTGCCTTTCAACATTACAGGCAGACAAACACGTACTATGAGCCGAATGTCCATCCCAACTTTAGGTGGAGTAGCCAGAATGTCCTGAATCCGACTCAACCTCCACAGCAACAGAGGCAGCAAGCTTATGTGCCCCCTCACAAGCAACAACCATATCAAAAACCTCCCTATGTGCCGCAGCAGCAACAATCCCAAAATTCTGAGTTTGCTGAATTGAAGAATATGTTGCAAAAGGAGTCCCAAGCTAGAGAGGCCGAAATGAAACTACTAGAGAGCCAAATTACTCAATTGGCTAGCAAGAATACCACTCGAGCTCCGGGACACTTACCGACTCAAACCAACCTAAAGGAGACCCTTAATGCCATAACTTTGAGGAGCGGGTCCACCCTGGAGGGGCCTGCTATGGTCGAGGACAATGCTGAAAAAGATGGGGCGAAACCGAGTCAAAATAAAGCTGGAACGAACAAAGGAAAGAAAAAGACGTCTACCAGGTATATCAGTCGATCGACTGACATGCCCAGTCGATCGACTGAAGCGCGTAAAGAAACAGCTTCTGGAACTGTAGAACTCAGTCGATCGACTGAGCAACATGGTCGATCGACTGGAACCGCTGCTGATAGTGAGCCTTTTCGTCCTCCAATGCCCGGCAACTTGAGGAATCATTTGTTTCAGGGTACGACAGTCCCGAAAATCTTAGGGCAAGACCCGAGTGCTGATGGGTCAGTCCCGGTTCCAAAGTTCGACCCAATGTTGGTCAATGGCTCACATTTGAGACGGTCTGAAGAGGGTTCAAGCTTCAATAAGAAGAAGGTAGTGGACTTCCAACCTAAGTCCACGGATGCCGGCATGCGGGATTTAGAGGAGAGGGCTAAGTTACTTCTTACAGCCCCCTATCCGGAGAGATTGGTGCCGACGAAGGAACATGTATCTTTCAATAAATTTGAAAAAGTTATTCCTAGCTTGAATGTACAAGTTCCTTTTCTCGAGTTAGTAAACCAAGTACCCGCTTATACTAAATTTATAAAACAACTTTTATCTAAAAAGCGGTCACTTGAAACTGTGCATAGTGTCGCACTTACTAAAGAGTCATGTTCTTATCTAACCCACACTGCACCCCATAAACTAGAAGACCCATGTAGCTTCTCCGTTCCTTGTATCATTGGTACCTTTTCTATTGAGAAGGCATTATGTGACTTAGGAGCTAGTATAAGTGTAATGCCCTTGAGTCTTGCTAGAAAGCTCAAATTAACTAGGTTCACAGTGACCGACATGACAGTATAGATGGCTGACCGATCTGCGGTCCAGCCTATAGAGTCTTAGAAGACATTCCCGTGCAAATAGGAAAGTTCTACTTCCCTGTAGACTTCGTTGTACTTGATATGCCTGAGGATGCCCATATTCCTATCATACTAGGTAGACTATTTCTGCACACTGCTGGTGCAGTCATAGATGTAGGCTCGGGAACCTTGACTTTTAAAGTAGGGAAGCATTCCATTGTTTTTGCTCAACCTGCTAAGAAGAAAGACCCCATGTGGCCTGTGACTTGCAATACGGTTTCTGAAAAGAAATCCTACTTTGTGCTTTCTGACATGCCTATCTCTACTCCTATTTCTGTTGTGACACCTCCGCCCCGGACTGGGAGCAAATTGGAGGAAGATTTGTCTATTTCTGATATTGCAGGAGCTGGTGTGGGGAAGAAAGAACTGCAAGTTACTCCAGCTGCGAAGGAGCCAATCATTTCACGAGGCGGTCTAGGTTGCCTCAGCTATGGCACTGATGAGGAAGTTGATGACGAGCCGGTCAAAGTGAGAGAGTCCTATTTGGATTCTGACGAATCCGAAAAGGTCATTGAGTGGGGAGACATGGAAGCTGTTGACCCATTGAGGCCTACGGACGTGGAAGCTAAGAAGGGTGCAGCTGATAAGATGAGCACCGTTGAGGCTACCTCATGTAGCCTGAAGCCGACCAAGTGGGCCATACCGTGGCCGTTCTTGATCAACTATTAATTGATCACATGCCTTATAAACATTTTATTGCTTTTTAAACTCCTTTTATTGCTTTTGTGTGCGCGAGACTTCGAATTTATTTTTGCTACTTAGGATTTTTAAGTACTTTAGACTTTACTTTGGGCTTTGAGCAATTTTGGGCGCGTATTATTGTGCATTTACAGGTTTTTAGACCTTATTAGCTCAAGTAATGGAGCGAATACGAAGAAATCAGAAGTTACAGCAGTATTTCCAGTCGATCGACTGGTCTGTATAGTCGATCGACTGGTCTGCAGTTTCCAGGAGCTACTGTTCCCTTCACCTTGGTCGATCGACTGAGTGACATGGTCGATCGACCACCCTGCACTGCTGTACTTGTTCACGACCTCTCCCCTGCTGTGTTTGGTCGATTTGCGGAATTGAGGGAGTTTTCTACTCCATCATTATCTTCCGCCATTATTTATTTCTTCTATTTTTCTCATTTATGCACATTATACCGCTTCGCTATTGCCTTCTCGGTTTTATGCGTGGTATTTGTTTGTCTTTCAGGTACTTATTAGTAGCACTGCTGGCTACTGAAACCTCCTAGCTCACGCTGGTTTAGGGAGGTTTCCTTTTTCTGCGCTTAAAGTCTTGTGAGTTCCCGATTTCAACTTCATGTCATATTTCTTTATTTTATCGCAAATTCCCGTTTCTCTTTTCTTCATTACTTGATTTTGCACAATGGGGACATTGTGCGATTTGGTTTGGGGAAGGGTTTTGCGTCGCATATCATTTGCTTGCATTCACGTCTACATTTTGTTTTTCATTGCTTATTTCATTTCTCATATACAAAATTCCAAAAAAAAAAAAATTGAAAAATTTAAAAAATTCAAAAAAATGTATGTTTATTTTAGCATATAAGTCGAGTCGGAACGGTAGTATATCAATGATGATATTGCAATTTCACCTGTTTATGCCTAGGCGTTACTAATTGACATGTTATTAGTAGAATCGTATAAGTGCATATCTACGAGTTTTCGTTAAATTATTTGCTGAGCTTGAGACTTGACTTAGAATTTTGGCAAACTACATCATATTCCTGAGATTTAGAGCCTATAACTGCTGACATCTATGACCGGTTTAATTAGGAATGTGAGTAGTACTCCTTATGAGACATGTTACACAAATATGCATAAATATGAACTTGATCTGCTTAATACCTGTATGCATTCGGTTTGTGGTTTGTTGACACATGTGGTAGAGGTTTCCCTTTATTCATTTTGCCCATAAGCTCCACACTGCCAAAAACAGCCTTTTTGTCCCATTACTACATCCTACATTTAGCCTGTCCTTTGTCAAGCTAGTAGTCTATGTGTTGGGATTGTCACTTAGTTTTTGGTGGCATATGCTCTTTTGAGATATTGATGGGAAGATGAAAAAGGAAGAAAAGAGAAGAACAAGAGAAAATGATTTGAAAAAGAAAAAAAGAGGTGCTGTACGGTTCAAAGCAGTCGATCGACTGCCAATTCTGGTCGATCGACTGAGGTTTGAAAGAAAAGAAGAAATCAATTCGCATAATTCAAGTCTTTATTTTATGGAGATTTTTGCTCCCATATTGCATTACTATCTTATGGGGAGTTGGTTGATTACTGTTATACTGGAGATTGTGAGTTTTGTGCTTGCTATAGCACCGTATCGATTGAATTTTGAGCAAGAAGAAGGATGTTGTCATATGGTTCCATTTTGGTACTAGCTTGATCACCTGTACCTCCACTTTCCCGTAAATGTTTTGCCTTTTCTTACCCATATCTCACATATCCATATATACCTCGGCATGTGTCATGGTCTTTTGATGGTTGGAATGCATATGTACGGTCATAGAGATTACTTTCATATTATATTGCAGGCATGTTCTTATAGGTCGTAGTTAGGTGAGAGTCATTACAATATGAATTCTTTCTACCCTCTTATATATTCACCTGTGATTATGTGTAATATGAGCGACCCGTGATAGTCCAATTTGATAAGTTTCTATAGTTTACGGTTCAGCAGTTCTTAACGACCTTATAACTCGTTTGCATGATTCACATTGCTAATTGATTGTTAGTCATTGCATTAAAACGGTTTAGGCTTTACAGTTTGCAATTCGCTCTGAGATTGAACTCGTTCCATTAGGTCATTATATTGAGTCTAGTTCTTGCTTGGGGACAAGCAAGGGTTTGGTTTGGGGAAGTTTGATGCGTGTTATTTATATGATGTTTTACACCCTATTTTTCACGCATTTCAGAGCTCATTTTAGTAGTTTATGCTACTATTCTCCCTATTTCCGTCTACTTTCGTGTTTTTGTACATTATTGCAGAAATGTGAAGAATCCAGCGGAAATCAAGCTAAATCCGTCCCCGAGTATCTTGCATAGCATTTGACGTGAAGTACTTACTCAAGGAACGAGCTTGGTGCGCATTCCAAGGCCCAAAAGACAAATCCACGAGATTATAGAAGCTAACTATCAGCTACTTCAGTCGATCGACCACAGCCTTCAGTCGATCGACCAACCCACGGTTCCGATAGCTCTTGTTCATTTCGAGCAATCGATCGACCATGTTGCTCAGTCGATCGACCAAGCCGCTACTTAGACGTGAAGATATAGAACGAGTTTTCCAAAGCCCAAAGCGATATTAGGTTTAGGAATTATGTTACGTATACTTTCTATATAACGTAACCTAGTTCAGAGATATAATCATCTAGCTTTTACCAAGTTTTTACTAGGTTCTTTAGTCAGTTTTCAATATTCAATAATTAGGGTTCTGAATATTATTTCGTACTAATACTTTTGCATTCGGTTTCTGATTCTTGCTCTGCAATTTCGGTATTCTTCTGCTCTTAATTTAGTTCGCTTTATTGTCGTTTTGTAGGATAGAATTGCTAATTAGTTTCCCGAAACCGGTTTACCGTTTATGTTAATTGTTTGTTTTACTATTTTAAGCATGAATTCTTCTGTTTATTTCATTAATTTTACTGTTGTTATCATCCCTAGTATGAGTAGCTAAATTGCTTGTGCTAGGATGTAGGGGAACTATAAATTAGGCGGCGTAGAATTAACATGGACTGAAATCGTGTGTCAGTCGATCGACTGCCATACCTGGTCGATCGACTGACCACGTGAAGTTTTACCTTCGTTTTAATTGTTTTAATTCTTTATTCGATGAATTGAGTGCACACGACTAGTTGAATGTTTAGGTTATGACTGACCCATTAGATCGAGAGATAGGGACAGTTGATTGACCACCAATTAAAATGACTAAACTATGCCGAGATCGAAAGATAGGTAAAGTTTAGATTGTTAGTCACTTTTCAGGACGAGAGTCAGTATTAGTGATATTAGGGACTTATAGCGAGATCGAAAGATGCTATCTGTTGAGAGTGGACCGAGAGGACCTTTTGTTTTCCCGCCTCATGTGTTAGATTTAGACCGACTTAGTTTGTTGTCGCCGAAACTATAGTGAACCGACCATCCTAGTACCCTTTTTATATTTGATTTAATATATTCCTTAGTTTATTGTCTTTTACTGCCTTTAGCTCTAAACCAAATCAAATCAACCCCCACATTGGTTACCTTAGACTAAATTAGACAATTATTAATTACATTCGCCTCCCTGTGGTTCGACCCTGTTACCACTAGCTTCTGTTAGTTTTAATAGGTTTTATAAATCTTATTTTTGGTACTCACAACGACGGGTATCAGTTACTTGGCACGCACATCTAAGGATTATTCCCACTCCCAAGGTCAGTCAACGCTGGTCAAAGGGTCTCTAAAAGGGCGGGTATTATAGTTGCAGTTGCCCTTGGTCCATGTGCCTTTTTAGGGCGCTAGCATAGGTTGATCCTTAGTTGGTGAATGTCCTTTGGGGAAGCTTGGCTTTCTTTGTAGTTGCTTCGACGAGGTTGACCTCGTCAATTTGGTTTGCTTGACCATAGGGACGAGATCCAGTTGATGTAGACCCCTAATAGCCTCTATCCGTGGTCTTGGCTAGAACACCCTTGCGTAGGTCATCTTCGATACGGGTCCCGAGGATCTGTAGATCCTAGAAGGTTTTGATGTTCTAATACCTCAGCAGGTTGGCATAAATTGGACGGAGGCTGTTGACAAATTTCTCCACCAGGGTTGATTCGCTCGGTTTACTAACCAATTGGGTGGTCACCCTCGTCCAACAGGTTAGGAATTTGGTGAATCCCTCTTTTTCATTTTGGGTTAGGACCACAAAGGTGCGTGTGCTGGCTTGAATTTTGACGTTGTTGGCGTATTGTTTAGCAAATTCAACGGCGACTTCGTCCCAAGTGGTAATGCTCTTTGGGTAAAGGGAATAGTACCATTGACGGGAAATTTCTTCCAAGGACGATGGAAAGATCCGGGTGAAGAGTTCTTGTTTGACCCCTTTGATGGACATGTAATCCTTGAAGGCTCGGATGTGATTGAGTGGGTCCTCCACCCCTTTGAACTTAGGTACATCAGTCAAGGTAAAGTGGTCAGGCAGTTGATCTCCGACGGATTCGAACCTTCGATTGTTTTCGAGGTGAATGTTGTTTCCACTGGCCAAGAGTTGCTCTTCCAAGAGCTTGAGCTTTCTCTTGGTTGTCGTTAGAGGCAGAGTATTATGTTCTCCGGTTTCCTTCTTTTCCAGAGTGTCTATACGGGTCTCGACACGGTCAAGAGTGACCATAAGGGCTGTGAGCAGGCTAGCTAGCTAAGCAGTTATGAGATCTCTGTTGTCATCGTTGTTGTTGTTTGACGAAGCTGAAGACGGGGCCATGGTTATGAGACAGAAAATGGCTCACGTTACATACCAATCCGACATGGTTTAACAACTAAAAGCAAACAGCAAGAAGGACAGAAAGACAATTTGGACCCAACGAGATGAGGGAAACCGTGTGTGGTGCCTCGGTGCTAACTCGATTTATGGTGCAATGGTGTTGACTGGTTTTTGACTCGCGTTCAACGTAATAGCGTGACACCGTTGAATGAGTCTCGAGGGGAGATGACTTATAAGTAAAGACCCATAAGTACGTTTGCTTTGACTCGGTAGACACGAGGTGGAATTGGAGTGGTGAATTGAAATTTTCGAAAATACAAATTTTCAAAAAGGTTCATTTCTTGCTTTATTGATGGCTTTCGTAGAGTAGGGATCTTCAAAGAGTCCGCCAGTTGAAAAGGGCCGTCTAAGGTTTGTTTTCAAAAGACGGTTTGATTTAAAGTGGCGGCGGCTTTAAAAGCGATGCGTTGATTCCGAAGACGGTTTTGAAATCCAAAATCGTGGGTTTTGAAAATTGTGGTTTGAAAAGGGTTGGAATTGTTGTGGTCTCGAGAACTTTGTGTTGTCCTCGAGATTTGAAAAGCCTCGAAATAGGTGTGTCATTTTCGGTTTTTGAAAGGGCCAATATATCGGCGGAAAAAGTCTATTATGTCGGCGTAAAGATCCATTATGTCGGCGCAAAACAGTTTAAAATATGTGTTTGGAAACGGCCATTATAACGGCGAACAAAGGTTGTTTTTTGTTAAAAAATGGTTGTAAAAAAAACCGGGTTTGAAAAGGGCCATTTTGACGGCGCAAAAAAGGTGTTTTTGTTGAAATAGTTTTGTAAAAACCGATTTGAAAAATCGTCATTACTACGGCATAAAAAGGTGTGCAATAGTCCGCGAAAGACCGAGGTTTGAAAGGGCCATTATTACGGCGCAAAAAGGTGTTCTAAAAGGTTGGAAATGACATGGAAGGTGTTATGATCACATAGCACATAAGCACTCACAGTTCATTATATTATGCATAATGCTGACACGGGTTTTGGCTTAATAAGGGTGGTTACACACCAAGCGATCATTTCACGATTTTCGAGATGGATGCAATTCTAAACATACTGTGTAAGGTTGGTGCCCTAACCTCGTTCATGAAGGAAATGAATGCTCTTTGAGGAATCAGAAATGTGTAACCTCAATAGTATGCTTGACGTAATCGGGATTCGAAACGCGGGGATAAGAAAACTCACGCCGACGGGACGAACCAATTGGTCCATAAAGGTTAGGTTATGGGCCCGGACAAGAAACCTGACTTATGACCGTAATATCAATTAATGCTTTTCAACCAAAGACCTCATTCGAGTCTCACCATCTAGGGATCGCAAAGACACAATTGTCTTAGTTTTCCCCAGCAGAATCGTCAATCTGTGGACATGCGGCGGTCGGAAATCCGGTGGCGTATTAAATGCTTTCGACCGGATCATTTTAGATCTGTCGGTTTCGTCTCGGTAAGGGTCTCCAAAATCTATGCAGAGATGTTCGGAGTCGCCACTAAGCAATTATGGGATGCCTTGAAACCATTCGAATCCACTTTATACCTAGGTCAATCAAGGCAAAAAGCGGTGCTTGACATAGGTACTAAAGATAAGGAATCGTCCCTCTTTTGCATCCTATCGCTAGAATGACTCTCGTTTGCCCTGGATAACATCGTTCACTATCCAAAGTTTCTGAGTAAGAGGTGAGGGTACGTATTGGAAAGCCCTTTAATTGGACACCCAAACCCGCCCGTGGTACCGACCTCTACTGATCGATCTTGGTTGGTTAAATGCAATAGTTGATAAAACGGGTAAATGCATGAATGCGCATCCATAAGTTTAAACCTAACATGTGAAATTTGCTATGTCGGTTGTTTATCCAAGTATCATGTAATTGATGTCGAGTTGGATATAATGTTGATTTGCATGCAAGACGGAAAGTAAACATCTATTTACCGAGTTAGGTTTATGGTGCATAACGTGATCCATTTGTCTTAGAAAAGTGTTTTGTTAAAACAAAGCGTTTAAAGTCTAAGTTGTGGACTCATCAATCTATCCGTCATGTATTCGGGTTAACCGAAGTCGGGATCTTCCTAGACGAGTGCTGGAAAGGAAACAGGAACAACATCAAGCAGCCTATTGAGGTGCGATCCATAGGGTGATCTAAGGGAGCCTGTCCAGATTTGAAAACTGTAAATCAGGAGGCCTGTTTAGGCGCGAGTCAGGCGATGACCTAAAGGGTGTGTCATGGTTGCTTAAAATGCTTATGAGGTCCTTTGTAAAATTATTTGTAAATGGGTGTCAAAACCCGTTTTGTTGAAAAGGTCATTGAGACCGCTTTTGTGCTAATATGAAGAACGGGACTCGGAATAATTATCATTATGTTGATAATAGTTTTGAAAGAAAGGATGCAAAAATGTTTGATATGAACTAATTATGTTGAGTTTATTGCTTTGTAATTAAAGTGTAAAAAGATGCTTGATATGAACTAACTATATTAACTTCATTGCTTTGTAATTAGTCAAAGTTTACCATCGTACTCGAATTAAACCGAGATGGCATGTAGAACCAAGGATGATTATGCATGTATGGCTAATATGGCTGTTTTAAAAATGTTAACAAAAGAAGAGAGGGATTATAAATACCCTTTAAAATTTAATTAACCAAATATTATCACGAGACACGGATTAAACCGTCATGGTATGAGGAACCAAGGGTGAATATAATTTATGGTTAAAAATGCTTGTTGTGAAAATGGTTTAAAATATTTGAAATGGTAAAAACCGATTACAAATGAGAAATGAAAATGGAGGAAAGAGTGAACTCAAACACATTTGAGTTCTGACCTGGGTAGCCAGAAGAGGGCGCGAGCCACCTTGTTGTGACTAGGGACTTATGCTCCGGATCAAAACTAAGTTTTGGCTCATTCAATCCGTATTTTGGACCGTGTTATGCATGTTTTAGCAGGTTAAGGTCATAAAAACAGATAAAAGAACATGAAAAAAGAGGATTAATTACACCCTCATAGTTACATTCTAAGTTGCTTGACGAGAAATCGACAAAAGTGTAAAAACTTGTTAAGTCGGAAAACTCGATTTAAAACTGTTGTTGTGAAGTAAGGAGTGTTTCTTTGCTTAGTGATGGTGTAGTTGGTCGAAGTGGTAAGTCAAGTGATTTAATGCACAATAACGGTACCAAACAATGTGTATGGCTCGTATTTTCGATCGGTAGGTCGAAAATACGTGTCGTTTGTTAACTCGGGAAGTCGAGGTCTAGAAGTTTAAGGGATAAAAGAGGGGGAGGACGCTCGCGTGATTTCAAATGGTGGCATTTGAGGGGTATTTATAAAGACTTGTGTGGTTGTGTGCGTTTTGAGTGACGTGGCCATATAGGCTACTCGAAGAGGCGCGAGCATGTCCGCGGGTCTTCAAGATGTCTTGTCATTATCAAGCATTTGGATTTATGGTTTGTTTTATCCTAGGTTTTGGATGTCATTATTGTTGTACTTGACCATCAAGTATACTGTGTATATACCATGGAAGGTTGTGATGTTTGTTTTTTGTGTTTGACTCGGTTTGACCCGTTGTTGGAGTCGGGATTTTAATTCCGAGTCGGTTTTTGGTCCGGTGTCGGTTTTGACTCTATTTAGTGTCATTATGACCACTTGGGAAGTAATTTTTACTGTCAACTGGTCCACACATATCGGTAATGATTGGCTGACTAGAGTTTGACATTACTGTCATACGACGGTGGTGATCAGTTGATCCCCTAGGTCATACCTATAGGGCAACACTCTTAATTGATCATTTAATTGATCGTATAACGTTACGAGTCAATTAAAATATTTAAAATTGACGGAAGATTTTGGAAGTATTATTTACGTATCTCATTGAAATTTGATTAAATGAGATACGGTCTGAGTAATCGAATTGTTTCATTATTCAGATGAAATTATTGTTTAAGGAAACAATTGAAATTGAATGAATTATTATAAATACAATTTGTTGTGATTTATAATTGGTAAAATATTTTGGTACAAGTAATTATGAATTACTAAGTCGATTTTTGTGTATAACGTATTTTTATTAATACGTTGATTTTTAATATGTTCAAAATACATGACAATTTTATGTAACATATGACATGTGACATAATACAATTTCACAAAAAGAAAATGGATTCCATTTTACACATATGTACCGAAATTAAGGAGGATTAAGGATAATATTGTGTTTTTAATGTGAGTGGTAAACACAATTATTACCCACTAAACTAGCCATGCAACCCTAATGCTCATTGTGAAGAACAACTCTTGCATGCATTGGCTCCCTCCCATGCCCTCTTCCACCCGGTTCTTTTTTAGATGAAAAACCACTTTGGTTTTTCATCTTATTTCACCTAATATACCCTAAAATGTAGTTAGTGTAATATTATTATTCATTCATCCAAAATTTGAGTTTTAGAAAGATAAGAAAACTCTTCTTTCTCTTCCTTCTCTCTAACCGAAAAATAGAGAGATCCATAATATTTTTGGGTCATTTTTCTTTACAAAATTAATATTGTCTAGTATTCATAATATTAATTTTAATTAAGAGTGTGCTTTGGGTATTAAGCTTTGGGAAAGATCCTACACTTGGATCTTAGTTCTTCCACTAAGGAAAGCACAAGAACAAGAGAGAAAGGTGATCTCTCTTATGCCCATATAAACCGAATTTCCAATGTAAGGATGAATGTTTCTTCTTTATTTTGTTTATAAGTTTGCATGCATAAGATCATTTATTAATTTTATGACGAATTAAAATAAAACATATATGAATATGTTACTATATAGATCTACTTTTCCTTCAATCGGTATCAAGAGCCATGGTTGTTTGCATGCAAATCGGTTAAAAGTTTTTCCGAGTTATAAAGATTAACATATAAAACTTGTATAATTTGTGTTATTATGATATGTCACGAACTAATTTATGCATGTTAAAATTTCTGGTCCTAAAATGTTTTTAGGATATTTTGGTTAATTTATAGATTTTTATTTTTCATATTATACAAAAATGGCATTAAAATATGATTTTATGAGTAAAAATGTCATTTTCGGACTAAAATTAGCTAAACTTCGAATTTTCCAGTGATTTTTGGATACGTTGTCACATATATTAGTTTGAGATGACCTGTAAATTTTCATAATTTTTGGACTTCTTATGCTCGAAAAATGGATTTTTCATTATTAAAATCGGATTTAAGTGAAAAATAGGTTAATATGAGATAAATTTCGAATCTGGTAATAGAAATTTAGTATGTTGTCACATGCATCTTTATCTAATCGAGTTCATCGACCGTGTCAATTAGAATTATCGTAGTTCACCGCTTTAGTTCACTTAAAACGTGATAGATAATAAATTGACATGACCTCTCGCTAAAACAATTAATTGAGACGTAGCCTTACCAAATAGTAGAAACCATGAAAACCTATTTCGCGAGGGAGTGCACTCGGCCCTACCGGGGTACAAACCTTGTTACGTAGGGTAAGTGGGTGATGAATGTTTATCCACCGAGTTCATATTAATGAGGGTTTCATCGGCCATACCGTGCCCAAGTTGATGTGGATTTGGATCATGGACACATTTATTCGAAATTTGGATTGAGCTCAACAGAAGTATTCGTGACCGTAGTTGCATGTGTTCCGGGCTATAGATAATTATTAAAGTAATTTTATCGACCAAGAGTTCTAAAAGTAGAATCGATTAAAACGTTAATCCACCGAGTTATATTGATAAGGGTTTCATCGGCCATACCGTGCCTAAGTCGATAAGAATTTGGGTCTTGGAATCATTTATCTAGTTGGGTAGAGGTCACTAGAAAAATGCATAAAACTTGTTTAAATTATAAATTTTTACGAGTATTATTATTAAAACAACATTTGTTTTACTCCTTCTATTTTGTTTTGTAGACCACTTCTTTTCTCATAACAAATGGCAACACCAACCCCTAACGCCACACCTCTCGCTAATTCATCATGGCTCCGATCCTTCATGGATCGATGTAAACTTGAAAAGAATGGGTCAAATTTCTCCGATTGGGATGCCCAACTCAAATTAGCCGCCCATGGTGACAAGCTTCGTTACCTTACCGAGGCCTCTCCTCCCGAACCTACTACTAGGTCGACCGCCGCCACTAGGGAAGCATATGAGGCTTACCATAAGGAGTCCGCCGCAATGAAAAACGTCTTGATATTTGCGATGGAGGCGGATCTCCAAAGAAGAGCCTTCAAAATGGGCACCGCTAATGAGATTTACTCCAAGCTTGTGACAATGTTTTCATAAACTCCACGGATCGTCCAATATGAGGCGGCCGCGACATTCTTTGATCTCGACTTCAAAGAGGGCCAAAACGTTAGCCCTCATGTGCTCAAACTTATGGAGCTTGTCGAGACCTTGAAGATTCAAAAGGTTGAAATCCCCAAAGAACTAATTGTAGATAGGATTCTACACTCCTTGTCCAAAGTCAAAGCATATGTTCAATTCCGGGTGAATTTTAACATGCAAGACAAGGATGTGTCTCTTGAAGAATTGCACAAGTTACTTGTGCAAGCCGAGAGGGACATGGGGTTAAATGTGAACCCGCCAAAAGATGTGCTTAACATAAGCACTAAGAGTAAGGGGAAGTTCAAGAAGAATGGGAGGAAGGGTAAGAAGCAAGCTCCCACTTTCACCAAAGCTAAAGCTAATGATGCTAGCACTTCAAAAATCAAGAAGGGTCCTCTTGATAAATGCCATTATTGTAATGGTATGGGACATTGGAAAAGAAATTGTTCCAAATACCTTGGTGATATTAAGGCTGGAAAGATTACTCTAGTAGGTAAATGACTATCCTTTCTTTTATGTTTCTAATTCAACTATGGTATTGTGATACAAAGTTGTGATAATGTATCTCCCTTTTTATTGTAAATAGGGCCTCCACCAAGCAAAGACAAAGGAAAAGAAAAGCAAGCTTAAGAAACCATCAAGGAGCTAGGAATAGCTTTCATGGAGCTTCGCTTTTTATTGTCTTATTTTAAATTATGTTTTGGATTTTTAGAACCTTAAGTTTCCGTGTTCGACATGGAACGGTATTTTGGATAATTGGTTGTATTTTGGATAATGGTGACTTGGTTTGCAACCCAAGTCACCCATTTTATCATTTTATCACTTTGTTCTAAAATTCATGTTTAAATGCTTGTTCTTAGAAACATATAACTTAAATTGATCTAATAGACAAATATAATGACGAGATTCATTATATGTCCACATGCTTAAGGCTTCTGTATGATCATTTACAAAGTGATTTTGAGTCTATGAACTCTCTTAAAGGAATGTCAATCACCAAGTACACTTACGAAATATAAAACTATTAGTCAATCTATGAGATATTTCTCCTTATAATTCAACATCATTATTTGTGCCTCATATGCTATCTTTGAATCTATAGTGTATTTATTCTAAAGATAGAGTTGGAGAAAAATGAGGACACAACACACGATACATTTTTGTACTTGTGTAAATGAGATCTACGCAAGAGAGAATGATTTGAATGAAGGTATATCTATTCACATAGTATACCCAATAGATAGATGAGATCTATGGTCTCAACTACTTCTACATGACTAAGAGACCACGTGAAGTAATCATAAGAGTATATTCTCAAGATAACTACACGAGGAGACCAAAAGAAAGTTTTGGAAGAAAAATGACTAATGTAAAGTCTTAACAAGAGTTTTGACTAGTTTATAAAAATTTTGACCAATAGTTTCAACCTTGAGATTTACTTAAGAGCCTAAATGAATCAAAGTAACATACTAGTTATAAACGAATTGCAAGGATTGATATACCGATATCTTCAATAGCCAAGTTTTAAACCACGCAGATGTCATTACTTAACCTCATTATGAAAATGAATTGGTTAAACCTCCTTCCAAAAGGGTATTTCGAAGGACATGTTCTAGATATTATATTTAAACAATGACATTGCTACGTATCATTATGACATGAACGAATTAGAGATTAAAATCTCTTTCCATAAGGTTAAAGATGAGACCTCTTCAAAATAGGAATTTTGAAAGGATATGATGGGAACATATATGGTTTCATCTTAATAACTTTGCAAGGCAACATACATTCCAATTTTGAAATGTTTTCAATTGAGTAATCAATTTCGAAACATATGGAATTAAGTGGGAGTTTAGAAATTATCATGTGAAGACATGGAATTTAGTGGGAGCTATCATCCTTTGAATGTTTACAACTCATCACTCATTGAAGAATGACGAGCTAATACCTTCTTTCACAAAGAAGTATTTGAGTTTTCAATTCTGGATGAATATGGACTATGATGAATCCAATTACATCAAGAGATATTGGATTGGTATTGAGAGATCACATCAAATCAACGAGAAACATAGGTTATTCATCTAAATGAAATGGAATTGCCATTAGCAGTCATGGTCGTTCCTTGAACCTAAATATAGTTGATGACATGATTAAAAGTTACTAATGTTTCCGCCATTAGAATAATCATGCACGTGTCCAATGGTGAATCATATGCATAAGAGCATGATGATTCATTGGTAAGCCATAATAGAAACGTCATGAATTCTCGAGGAGAATCCGATGAGCGATTTCAGTGTTTGACAGAATACTCTATTATGTGTTAAGAGGTTACACATATTATAGAAAATCCGAACACACGTAAGGATTTAAGAGAATCCTAAGCCTTTCAAGCTAAAAGGAGAAATAAGAAGTTTGGAAAGATACTTAGTTGAATAAGAAGTTGCTCAAAACTAATCTTTCTTAATATGCTAGGACTTGTGAGAAGTGCTAGGTCAATCATCTTGACAAATTGTTGCAAGACTCTGCCAAACATATACCTAGTGCATTGTGTGTGAATGGAGCACTTGATCAGTACAAGTTATATCATTCACCACAAATTCGTTCATTATGTGATAATCGACAAGGAAGTTCTTTCAAGATAAAGAACCAAAACCAAGGTCGGGAACCTTGATGTGTACTTGGTAAGGTTCATGCTATGAGTGATAACATGAATATAAAGGATAATATGATTATAAGAAGTTTGAACACATGGACACATGGCATGTTAAACTTCTATTGCAATCAATAAGTGTTTACACTTACGATATGCATCACAAGGATGTAATATGGTATTGACTACCCGAGTGTGATGTCGACATTTGTCGTTTGAGTTATTATTAACTCACCTTATACATTGTTATATCCAAACGGGTTGTAGAGATAATTGAACCCCGTTAAAGTGAACATGGATTAACATTGTATTTGCCCATAGTCACTTGTATGAGGTGACGTCTCGAAGTGACTAGAGTGTGATGAGATTGATGGCAAGTTCAAGTGCCATAGAGTCATGTGAGATGACTAGTCGATCACATAGGCAGACTGTTAGGAACTTTTTATCAGGTCTAATGACCGCTTATAGAGTTCTGGCAAATTTATATAGCCTGGTCGTGGCGAGAGCTGCTATAGTATTCAAATGAGTCGATTCTTTTGACTAAAGACTATTCGCCTACGATGGCACAATTTCAGATTAACTTTGATTTGTGTTACTACGACCTTCGTAAATGGGGTCAAATGGGCATATTTTGGGTTATGATGGTTGTGGCTAGTTGAAGGGAATGAGTGCGATAGGAATTGTCCACCCCTTGTCAGGGTTATAACAATATCTCAGGGCCACTCGAGGAGTAATGAACTGGAAATGCGTGGCCACGCTCGGAATGTATCCATGGTGGATAAATCCGGTCAATCAGTTATTCTCCAGATCGAGGAAACCACTCTCGATATGATCACTTGCAAGTACAACCTGAAAGACACCTTGCATTGAGTGGGAGACAGTAATAGGACAAGAGAATTGGTGACGCACACTTGTCGAGGACAAGTGGGAGATTGTTGGAATATGTGTCCTCCGACAATAATGCGATCACGACTGTTGATCATGATGATCACATGTTTAAGTCTCATTATAAAGAATACAATTGGGAAGTAATATTTACTGTCAACTGGTCCACACATATCGGTAATGATTGGCTGACTAGAGTTTGACATTACTGTCGTGTGACGGTGGTGATCAGTTGATCCCCTAGGTCATACCTATAGGGCAACACTCTTAATTGATCATTTAGTTAATCGTATACCGTTACGAGTCAATTAAAATATTTAAAATTGACGGAAGATTTTGGACGTATTATTTACGTATCTCATTGAAATTTGATTAAATGAGATACGGTCTGAGTAATCGAATTGTTTCATTATTCAGATGAAATTATTGTTTAAGGAAACAATTGAAATTGAATGAATTATTATAAATACAATTTGTTGTGATTTATAATTGGTAAAATATTTTGGTACAAGTAATTATGAATTACTAAGTCGATTTTTGTGTATGACGTATTTTTATTAATACGTTGATTTTTAATATGTTAAAAATACATGACAATTTTATGTAACATATGACATGTGACATAAGACAAATTGACAAAAAAAATGGATTCCATTTTACACATATGTACCGAAATTAAGGAGGATTAAGGATAATATTGTGTTTATAATGTGAGTGGTAAACATAATGATTACCTACTAAACTAGCCATGCAACCCTAATGCTCATTGTGAAGAACAACTCTTACATGCATTGGCTCCCTCCCATGCCCTCTTCCACCCGGTTTTTTTTAGATGAAAAACCACTTTGGTTTTTCATCTTATTTCACCTAATATACACTAAAATGTAGTTAGTGTAATATTATTATTCATTCATCCAAAATTTGAGTTTAAGAAAGATAAGAAAACTCTTCTTTCTCTTCCTTCTCTCTAACCGAAAAATAGAGAGATCCATAATATTTTTGGGTTATTTTTCTTTACAAAATTAATATTGTCTAGTATTCATATAATTAATTTTAATTAAGAGTGTGCTTTGGGTATTAAGCTTTGGGAGAGATCCTACACTTATATCTTAGTTCTTCCACTAAGGAAAGCACAAGAATAAGAGAGAAAGGTGATCTCTCTTGTGCCCATATAAACCGAATTTCCAATGTAAGGATGAATGTATCTTCTTTATTTTGTTTATAAGTTTTCATGCATAAGATCATTAATTAATTTTATGATAAATTAAAATAAAACATATATGAATATGTTAGTATATAGATCTACTTTTCCTTTAATTCCACATCCTTTTCACCTTGTGAGTCAAGATCTAACCTTTCTTATCTTGAAGTAAACCTTAACTTTTGGGGGTTTTGATTTGGGCAATTAATTAGTAAATTAGTATATTTAATATGGGTAATTAGTGGGTAATAATAAGGGGTTTTGTATTGTATAATAGTGTAGGATGTATTGTGATAGTATTACATGATTTGTATAGGAATAAGACGGTCTTGCGACATGGAATCATATGGGATACGAGTAGCTTACGAAGAATGCTAAAAGGTAGGTTTATGCTACTGATAGAAGTTTATATTTACTCCTCCCGCAGGTGTACGGTTTTACCTGTTGTAGTATTAGGTGGGTAAAACCCTAGGACGGAAATTATGGTTCTTAGATTGCTTTTTAATTTCTAGTTTAGTTCTAGCAAGAGCTTTGAAATATTGATAAACTGCTTGGTAATAAGACTACAACTAAGAGCAAGTAAATGAACTAGATGATGCTTAAACAATTAAAATATCAATTAAAGAGACTAGGGTGGTCGAGTTTACTTGTGTTGATAAAAAATCGAGCATTGGCAGAGATTAACAAGTAATTAAGGCAAATTCAAAGGTAAATTCCCACCCCTTGATGTGAGACTAACCCAAGATTTAGCATAATCGAACTCTCGCTAATCGTCATATAATATCTAAGCACAAGTTAAGCTCGCACCCAACAAGTAATAAGATAATAGAAGGACTCAAATTCTCATTCAAGCATTTCCACAAACATCTTGTATGCATGACAATTAGAATAGAAATTACACATGAATTACTTATTTGTTCAAGCAAATAGTCTACCCATAATAACCACACAAGATTCCCCTCCACCCTTGTATTACACTACTCAAACATAAGAGCCACAAGTGCTCTAGAGGCAATAAAATAATAAGACAATTCTCATTATATTGAAAATATACACAACCAAACTTCAGTATCTATAGTTGTTCGCTTGATAACCCAAAATATCATTACTCGCGAGTTTTTTCCTAGCATATTTTTCGGAGAGATTTATATTTAGTAACAGCATAAGTAGTAATTGGTAATTAATGAGTGATGCCTCAGTTGTTTTGCCAAATTGTATTAGGCAAGGCGTTTTTAGTAATTCCCTAACTGAAGAATTATCTTATTGATTTTAAGCATAGACAAATGGTGTGTTAAGGATAAACTGATGAACATGAACTGAAAGAGATACTGTGCACAATTGATATACACCTTTTAAAGGTATTCCTCAACATAGGAAACACCAAGCCACTATGAAATCGGCTTTGACCAACCACATTCATAGACCAACTCCATTCATCAACCGTCACAGACTCAATACACGCATGAGCTTCCTAAGGTCATTGCATTAAAGAAAAAAAAAACTTCAGCATTTCAAAGGAATGCAGTCAAACAGACAACTTTTGTCTTGTTTTCTTCTTCTGGCTGTCTCGTGCAATTTCTGAGATAAAGAAAGATAGCAAATTAGATCAAACATTTTAGATGTGCAATAGGCCAACAAAAATATACCTACTCATGACATGATTAACACGCGTAAAACTTGGAACAAGAGGCATATTACATCAAGTGCAAAGACTAAGATACACATGATAACAGAAACTAAATAAATAAATTCAGGATTTAACCCAAAACCAGTGACAGCAAGCTATACTAATTTTAATTCAATTCGGTTGTGTATCAGTCAGTCTTAATATGCACATAACAACACACTTTATTTAGAAACAAAATTATAAAATTGGCACAAATGGTCATGGTCGAAGAGCATAAATATGAAGTAATCCAAATGGTATACACACAATTAGGGGTCTTCACCGATTCAAAACTGAACCGGTAGGAGGAACCCGTGGACCGGATAGCCGTCTACCCTAAGTCTGGGGACCAATCAACAGCCTTCTACCAATCAACAAATTTCAAACAAGCATAAGCTCAATAATAAATTGAAATTAAACCAAAACCAACCAAACAAATCATCTAATTTATAATATGCTTAGGGTCCTTTAAAAAAAGAAGCGATCAAGTAAAAGGTGGTATCTAAATTGAGTTTAAAATAATGAAAAATTAATCAGGCCCTTTTCAATTCATAAGATTTTTATGTGATACAATCAGTTTGACAGATACGAGTATATGTGAGTGGTTATCTATCAATGAGTTGGTCTAGTATACTTGTTTAATGTAGTGTAGTGCTTACATATATAAACACTTGAGCAAACATTGAAGAAAGGAAAGTGACTTAAGCAAATAAGACATAATGCTAGAAGACATATAAACAAGCCTATGTGCACATTGTCATTTTCTTTTCATTTAAAAAAATAGCCTTCATATAAGAATATAAAGAGACTATGCTAACTTTGCTAAGTAGTTCTAACTATTAGCAACCTTAGCTCCCACCCCAAAAAGAGAAAAAAAGTATCCACATTTTATAAGAAGTCTGAACCAACAAGCGATGGATATTTTCACATGTACATAGTGACCGACATACCCAGTCAACCAATTAGAACGACCCTCTATACTTACTTGTGTTAGAATTATAGATTGGAATTTAACGTAACTAATAAGGATTACTTCTCTAGTTAAAGTAGTTGATTCCAAGTGTGTACGCACTCGCTCACGACACTCAAAACCAAGAGTCCCCGATCTGCAATGAGAGTAAATTCCTGCTGAATGCCATGAAAAATTGTTGCACGGTTGCACCATAGACCATAACAAAGAAAATGAGAAACGTGATAAAGCGAGGCGAACAAACAGATTCCTATTTAGCTTTAGATCTCCTTTCCAGAACTTTATTTCCCATTTTATAGGTTAAAAACAACATATGATTTCGGAGGCTCTCACGTTTATTTTCATCTTCAAGTTCTAACTTTAAAGATCGCAACCTTACAATAACCAAGTTCAGGGGTTTATTCAATCTTCTCATGTCGAATATTTAAAATCTTTATGTTAGACAACTTAGTGATTAGTTTGTATTATAAGGTATAGTCTAATATCCTCAGGCAAGATTGGCAGGGCATCAAACAACTGAATTACTACAATAAATTTGCAAATAAATTAAGAGTTGCGCATCTTAGAAGTATTTTTTCCAATTTCTGCTCAAGGAGAACAAATAGCACTACTTAGCTAGCTCAGGTACTACAGCTCGATATCAACCTCCAAAACATTTTTAATAATAAAAGTGCGGATCTAGTCAACTATCAGTACTTCGATATCAACCCAATATTCCAGCCTAATATTGTGACTCAATTATTTGAGGATATATCCCTCTTTTTACTGGATGTATCACGAAATTAATAGACCTGCTCCAAAATTCCTAAATAATTTCTCCTACATTGCAAGCAAGCAATACCAGAATGAGAACCTCAATGAAATCAGGTTAAAAATATGGAATAAACTAAACCAAAGCACGCTGGCAAACTGGAAAGCTTATTTATCAATCATCCAAACCTTACTATGACTAAGCACCATACATGCTCACATCATTAATCCATCCTTTAGATGGTAACGATTTCATCAACACATTTAGTGCATATAACAAGGCGATTGTTTAAAAAACTTGAAGCATAAATAGAGAAAACATAATGGTGCAGAATGCAACTAATGCAGCAAAGTAAGGACGATAATCATGAAAGTTTTTGTTAAAAAAAAAAAAAACAGAATAATATGAACCTGATGATTAGTTTTTGCCAGCTAGAGTCTGTCTTTGGAGCATTCATAGAGTTAACGTATTTGCTTGCAAAGTACGAGATAAGTGCACCTACATTTGAAACAAGCAACACTACATTGAGAATTCAAGTATACACTAAAATCCATAAACAGGGAAAAAACGTTTTATCACAAAAATATTTGTGTAGTAAATTCAATTAAAGCTAAACAGGTACATCTCAAATTTAGGAATTCAAGGAAAACAAATAAATGGTCAAACAATTAAAAGAAAAGGGAAAAGAGGAGAATCAGACACCGGTGGATAATAAGGAATGAAAAAGGCGTCGGTAACGGAGGAGTAACCAAACAACGGAGAGGCAGGTTCCTCAAAGTAAAGATTTCTTCCATCCTGGGAATTCTGTATAGTTGGTAGGTAAAGTTGTGAGCTCTTTGAGTAAAATAACGTGAACAATACAGCAGAAGAACAAACAGGGATAACTCTCACAGGACACAAAATTAAACGATAAATGTACACTGTATAAATTATGGAGTACTTTAACTTCAGAAACCATATAATTATCTTAAATGCTACGATCAGGAACAGTAATTATCAACAATCTTTAATTGTTGAACAAAATCACAACTTTACTTACCTTAGATAGTGCAGACCAAACTTCAATCTTGGGAAACCATCTGGAATGCTGCGATCTATAACCTAGACTTTGCGGCAACTTCCGCCATCCTTAGCAACAACTGCAACAACCAACGGAAAATCTCAAATATAATCAATAAATGGAGAAGGCTATTCAACAAAAAGCCAATTTCAAATCAAAAAAAAATAATGAAATTAGAAAGAGTGAGGAATTGATAAATAAAAAAGGAATTGAAATGTGGAATGCGGAGGATAAATATTGACAGTTAGGAAATAAGGGAGGGAGTACATGGAACACAAGCTTTGGGAGGTGGATCAACACCGAATCTGCGTTATTTAACACAACAGTACATCCTCATCTGAGAAACGCAAACATATTAACACAAATAAAGCGGAATACAAAGAATAAAAAATAGGACGAGGTAAAAAAAACACCTTGAAATCTGACCTCAGAGCTATGCTTAGCAACAATGAAATCGACAAATCAGGGAATTCAATAAACTACGAAAACAAATTTTATACAGTATTAGAGATAACTAACTTACAACCATTATAATACCCTATCACTAACGAAATCAAACCGAAACAACAACAAAAAATGGAACGTGGAATCGCTCATAAGAAGTAAATACCTTTGAGTAGATTCAGAGTTGGAGGGTCGATGAGTGATTGAGGAGTGAGAAGTGAGAGTGAGCTTGGAATAAGTGGATGAGAATGGCGTAAAGGTGTGGCTGTGAGTGTGAGAGAAAAGTAGGGTAGGGATCGCAAGGGGAACATCAAAGGCGGAGAAGGTTGATGGTCAAGCAGGATGATCCACAACTTAGGATAATCCATAACTAATCGCCGTACCACCAGCGCATCACACACTCAGCACAAAGCCACATCGGTCCTGGTTCAAGAAAACGAACAATCTAACCATAGACAGCTAAACGATGTATCACATCGAGCATGGATGTCAAGACACACTGCATCACAAGGAGAGTCATATAAGACACGCATGCAAAGCAATAAACAGTGAAGGTGGTGAAAGAGGTAGGCATTTAATGGTAACACAGGACGCAGATTTCTCGAGTACCAATTAAATCAGTGAATGGATTCCTACCTGTTCCCACCAATGACAGGCACACACCTATGTCCACTATAGGAAGAGAGGCTGCTGCTTGATACCGTAGACCCTTCCGCGTCCCAGCGCCTGCAACCGTTAATAAAACTAATAAAAAAAGTGCGGTAAAATGGCAAGAGTAAAGCAGAAGGCATCAACACTGAGAAAACTGATAATCAAAGAAAAATTATCATAAATACAGAAGGCCACGAAAGCCTTTGCAATATCCTATGTAATATTGGATAGACTAAGGACGAAAATACACTGCAGTAGTGCTGGTGCGGGTCACCTGTGTACTCTTACCGGTGAACTACAGACAATGCATCGGGACCGCGCATTCACAGGGAACCACCACAGCAAAGGACACATGTAGGTAGAGCAAAGATAAATAGATTAGTATTCACCGAGAAACATAATCAAGCCCATTTCAGGGTAACCCAACCGGTACTGAGTGACGGTATACCCAATATGTGTGCTTATCCTAGTGTTGTTGCTAAAATAGCACATTTACCTCCAGGTGTGCCGTGGGTTGCATCTGGAATTAACCATAAACGGAACCTAAGGAAACTTAGAGCCCCATAGTAGTCAATAAAACAGAAAAGAAGATTAAGAAACGAACAGAAATGGTACTCGGGTATTGCAACAGCCACCAGGTTCGGCAATCCTAGCCGAGTGACAAATACAAAACAGGTAACCCCAAACCACGCTGTCACTGCAACAGTAATCAAATGTAAGCGCAAGCTGAGGAAGGTGAAGTAAAGGTAATAGGGAAGCAAACAAAAAGGTTCACATACAGTTATAGACGAACAAACTAAAGGATCACATTCAGCGACGGGCCAACACAGATAGCTAAGGGTTCGAGTCCAGCACAAGTGAGCAGGCGCTTAAAGCTTGGACGCCATGAGTACCTTTAGACACAATAACAGATTAGGATGACCACTGAACAATAGTTAAAGAAGCAGCATGAACAATTAGAAATTGTTGTACATATCTTTAACCTGAATTCAAGGCTGATTTTCGTAGCCCTTACAAACAACTGCAACAGCACCCCCAAAAACTCAGTTATAAGAAGCCGAAATATCAAACAAATCTTTAAAAAAGTATAACATCGTAAAGAAGCATACAAAAAGAGCATACAAAAAGAGTATTACTACAGTGTAAAAGAAAGACACTTAAATCAAACCAAACACTAAAATTCAATAGGACGCCAGCCTAATATATAAGCAAAAACCCCAAAAAACGAAGATCAAAATCTAAGTACTAAACAAAAAAAAGCCAGAAAATAAAGTCGAAAATAATGAACAGCGAAAAGAAGGAAGACGAGGTAACCTAAAAGCGTTTTCATTGGCATTATCATGAGTTGTGCCACCGTCATCGTCTCATCATCAGCATCGTCATCGTCATCAAGCCATCGTCATTGTGGTGTGATATTGAAGAGGAAAGGGGGGAAAAGTTGTGCTATGGAGTAAAAAGATTAAGGAGGCTTTTTAGAGGGAGATGGAAAGTTGTGGATGGGAGTGAAGCATAGATGGAAATGAGTGGATGGGAAGTGATACTGAATAAGAAGTGATATAGAAGTTGTGGATGGGAGTGAAGTATAGATGAAAGGCCGAGATCTAATGGGACAAAAAATCAACGGTAGGGGGAGACTTGGGGTGGTACTATTCATAGCTACAATACACCCCAAGTTCTCTCTTTTTAAAGAGTAAGAATTTGTTTAACATTGCATGTGTTTCATCCAACATGTACACGTCTTCTCTCTTTTGATCTTTGAATCTAAAGTATAATAAACATTAATATAGATGCAGTCATGTAGTAGACCCTTGAGCCTCTTAGATCCCTTCTTTTTGGACCTCTCCTCCCCACCTCAACCACGTGTTTAATATCTTTATTATTGTCAATGTCTGTAATACCCCGTATTTTAATTATCTGAGAAATTATTTATAAACCTTATTAAAATTCTTACTCGGTTTTAGAATATACAATAATACATTATAAGATGGTAATATGCTAGTGTATATGAAATTTGGTAATGTTATTATATACAGTATTATTATATTATATATTATATATACGTATTATGTATATTTATTGAATAACTTATTATAATATCGATAGTAATAATAATAATAATAATAATAATAATAATAATATTATTATTAATAATATTAATCCTAATTATGTGAGAAATAGAAAAGTAGTCTTTACACCATTAACATTATAGTACATAGACTATATATATACCTTGCGAACAACCCTAATTCTTTTACATTCACATAGTCTTTGGTTAATCTATACGCTGCAACCTTCCGCCCCTTTCGCTTCATTCAAGCATACGTTTTAGAAAACTAATATGAAGTAGATTCTATCGTCCTTTACATCGTTAGATAGGAGCTACGTTACTCGCATAATAAAGGTACCAACTTCTTCCGTTCGTTTCGATTTTCTACAACTTAGTTAGTTCTTAAAAGTAGAGTTCTTAAATATATTGTTTATTATAGAAAGATTATAGACACTTATGGCATCATATAAACGGAGAGCGTGAATTGGCATTGGGCAGTAGGCGTGTCTGCTTTAGGGCTCATTTTTTAGTCGTTTGCGTCGAGTTTAGGCACGATTGGTTGTGGTTCGATGGCTGGTAGTAGGGTGGTAGTTGAGGGCGTATTGGGGGAGTTTTATAGGGCGGTTAGAAGTCGTAAAGAGGGCTAGACAGCAGTAATACGCGTACTCTATTTTGAGTCGGTTTCGGTAAGATTTCGCGTGGGTTGTGTGCGATGTGCAGAGCTTCGATCAATCTCAAACTTCAGGGGATTACTAGAATGATTATAAGGCCTGGAATGTCTGCTTCCATTTGTTAAAATAGCTCGTTTTATGTCGGTTTTGCACACCCCGTTTCAGACGTGACGTTGGGTTGTTTAGAGGTTAGTTTTACAGTCATATAGGGTCTCGCATACGGTAGTACCGTGCCCCTGTTTTGGGTACATTTTGGATTCATTGTGGAGTCGGGTCATCATACCGGTTGTGTTACATGGCTGCTACTCTTGTGGCGGTGGCAGGTTGTTAGTGGGTTGTAATGGGTGCTGGCCGTGAGTGGCACTCGGGTGTTGTGATAGTAGTCGGATAAGGCATGGTACGAGAGTGTCTGCCCAAAATAGGGTATATGCGTCTTGGTGAATGAGGATCGATGATCATAGGATTGTTTTCTTATGTTGGTGATCGTATATGATCACAAATTCATATTGAATGTTAGTATTATGTAATAGGTCTTGGACTACTAATTAAATATAGTAGTTATATATGTAGTATAATAATGGTAGTACGGACTACGTAGCACGGTAGTAGTGTAATAGCGTAGTTCATATTAATTAATTAATCTTGACGTAATTTCATTAAATTTAATAAAGCGATATTTGGGGTGGTAGTATAATAAATTATAAGAATTATGTAGTCAAAATTGATCGTAATTGTGTGAATTAATTATCTTTTTTAGGTGCTGATTTGTAGAAGAGCCTTTTTTTTTTATTGTGCTAGCTTGAGTTGTGGAAGATTTTGCGAAAAGGTAGGAATATTCTACTCAACCTTGTGTTATGTTCTTATATGACGGAGTTATGTCTGAGATAAGTTTTATAAAGAATTGTGGTTAAGAGTATTGTATTAAATGTTGAGATGGATGTCACTGTTATTTATACTGTTGCGATTATTATTGATACGTCATACGGGTATTGTGATAAGTTGTGCATAGCGGAAGAGATGCCACTGCCAGTTGTGCATAACAAGAGAGTTGTTACTGCCAGATGTGCATAGTACGGAGGGTACTACTGCTAGTTGAGCATGGTATGAGAATACCACTGCCAGTTGAGTTGATCATGGCACGGTGTTAAGGGGATTATGCTACTGCCAGTGAAATCGTTGAGTTAGTTACGGTATAGTTGGATGAGTTCTCAATGACTAAATATTGGTTGGTTGTGTTTTATATTAAATAATTATTGTTGTTTAGTTTATTCCTACTCAACCTCAAGGTTGACAGTGTATTCGTGAACACCTGTGATGAACCGTAACTGGGGAGCAGACTTGGCAGGTACTTGAGGCTACTTGGCTAGGAGCCTGGGAGGCGTGTGAGAATATGGACTGGACGACTTAGCTTTAGCTCACTATTTAGTTATTTATCACCACTAATTGTCTTTTAATTCCGCTGCTATATTGTATTGTTTTTATTTTGAGAAGAAAAGAATATGTAAAAGGCATTTGAGTTTAATTTATTTAAATTGTCTTGGTTTGCTAAACTCTTCTATTCACTACCTCGATCATTTCGATATGTTAACAGTCTCACTTATCTAGGAAGGCCTAGTTGAGGCTCTTAGATAAATGGGGGTGTTATGAAGTTGTATCAGAGCGAACGATCCCCAGGCTTAAACCAATGAACAATAATGAACATATGTTGTGTCTAATAAAATGAACCCCGGGATAGAAACTGTTAGGAGCCCCATCTTAGGCTTGGGATGAGTAGGGCCCCACACTCCA
Organism: Silene latifolia; assembly: GCF_048544455.1. NCBI lineage: Eukaryota > Viridiplantae > Streptophyta > Magnoliopsida > Caryophyllales > Caryophyllaceae > Silene > Silene latifolia. The sequence continues at coordinate 399,252,738 of NC_133538.1, forward strand.
AACCATTGGCTCTCTCAGTTTCGAACCGGGAACCCTGAGAGAAAATTTGAGAGTATGAGGTAGATAAAAGGAAGCAAATCCGATTTAGGGAGATGTTTGTATGCTTGATATGAATTATACTAACTCTGTTGAAGGATGGGAGTAAGTTAAGTATAAAGATTAATTGATGGCTTGGCCATATGGTGTTTATAATAAGAATTGGTATTGTGCATTGGGTGAAAGGGGGATTGATAATAAATGTATGTTGAATTGATTGTGAGCATGAAAGTGGTTATAAATTAATATTGTTCGATGATTGGATGTTGTGTGATAGTAGTATCATGTCTAGTGATATGCGGCTATGTGAATCCCGAAACCATGCTATTTATAATATTATGAAATGATTTAACTTGTGATAGGAATGCTTTAGAGTAGATGCTAGTCGTGTGTGAAGTATGATGACCACGTTGCGCTAATCCAAGTATAAGAGAGTGTTAATGAAGCTTATGACCTAGTAAAAAGGAACCTAGGACTGAACCTTATTTTGTCAGATTTTTACCCCTACTTGATCTAGTTTCCGTTTGATCTCTGTTTATCGTCTAAGGTCAAAATTTTTATGACTGATAATCCAGTGAGTTATGATTCCAATGTCGTTAGCCTCATGTTTAAAAGGTTTATGGTTTAGGAGAAATAAATATTTTAGTGGACAATGGTCAGAATGTTCCTGTACAATTAAGTTTTCGACAAACGAATTTGTAAAATTTCTCATTTAATTTGTACTTAATATTTTTGCCTAATTTCAACTCCAATGTTTAAAAGATTCATAAATGTTTTAAAATTGATAAGCCACGTTACAAGATAAATTGTTGACAATTAATAGTGATTTATACAAGTTGATCTATGTTTTTGACAAATTGCTGATCAGTTTCTGTTTCGAACCACTGAATTGTAGAAATCTTTATAAAATTATTATTCTAGATTTGGGCTTAACCCTTTTTCTCATGTTTTAAAAACTCTTTATATTTTCTGTAAAGTATAAAAATTCAACGTAGAATTTAACAGTTATTTAATGACGAATTTTGACTTTGATTTCCGAAAACGCGAGTTTTACCAAAAGTTTAATATAAATGTTTTAACAATTCTTAACCTATGATAGTTGGGAGGTAGGAGTGATGATAGGAGGATCAAAAGAGGGGTAAGAAAGTATAGAATTGACCACATCATCTTTTGTAGGTATAGAATGTTTAAAAATGTTAAGCCATCTTTCCTCGGGTAAAAACTAATGTTGTCTTGTTTTACTTTTATAGAACCATGCCTCCAAAGAGATTTACACCTACACCTTCTACCATGTCCCAAGAGGAGATTGACCGTTTGATATCTATGAATGAGGCTTTGACTACGGCACTAAAGGCTAAAGGGTCAGTTCAGGATCCAACAAAGATGAGTGCTAATATTGCATGACACAACCCGACGAAGTATGACGGATTAGGTGAACCATCTTTACTTGGGGATTGGCATAGGGAGTTTGAAAACCTTTTTGAGTTGCTGAGTTATCCTGCGGAGCTGCAAGTAGATCAAGCTGGTTACTATTTGAGGGGGAAAGCCGGTTTGTAGTGGAATCGTAGCAAGGAAGTTTTGAGGAAGCTTGGAAGGAGAATGATGAATCTTTTCTCACTTGGAAGGGTTTCAAGGAGACTATGAGAACTATATTTGTCCCAGAACATATTAGGAGTAAGATGAGAGCTGAATTTGATTCTTTTAAGATGACTGATGAGAAGACGGTGGAGAGCTATCACGATAGGTTTATGGAATTGGCAGAATATGTGTCAGATTTGAACTTAAGTGAGGAGATACTAGCACTGAAGTTTGAGAAGGGATTGACAACAACAATTAAGAAGAGGCTTGCTACTGGGCAGCCAAGTAGCATGGATGATGTTTATCAAAGAGTTGGTCATGCAGAGAGGATTGCTGATATGTTACAAGAGGAGAAGAAGGCGAAAGAGAAAAGAGGAAAACTGAGACATCAAGTGAGGGAGATGGGGGTAGTAAGATTCAAAATAATACTCAGCCTAAACAATTTTCAACTCGAGGGTTTAGTTATAGTGGAAGTGCAACACGAAGTGGAGGAGGAGGCTGAGGCCAGATTCCAGTTCGAGGATGGGGGTGTTTTAACTGTAATAAAATGGGGCATAGAGCTTTCGAATGTAGGAGTGCACCTAGGGGGAGTAGTGAAGGTAAGAACCAAGGGGGTTATCGAACTCCAGCACCAAGTATTGGGAGCAATAGGAATCCAGGGCAATGGAGTACCCAGAGGAGCTACAACAATAGTCAAGGCAATGGAGGTGATCAGGGTAATGGTGGGACGGCATTTGGGACAGCTAGTATAGTACAACGAAATGGGGAGAAGGGTAACTAGGATTCATTGAGAGGATTAGAGTCTTATAATTTATCTAAGTATTTAAGTTGTTAGTAGTTTTAATAAAATGGTAGTAGTTCCGAAACTTCGGGACGAAGTTTATTTTTAGGAGGGTAGAATGGGACACCTCATGTTTTGAGTTTATTTTTGTAATACATTTCCGTATTTGAGTTTATTGTTGTGACACCTTTTGATAAATTGATATAGCTTGACAATAATAAATGGTTGATTGTGTTGCAATGATCATAAGTTGGAATGGTACTTAGTTATAAGGGTGTTTATAAAAGATTTCGTAGTATTCTTGGTTGAACTTCGGGACGAAGTTCATTTTAAAGGGGGAAGACTGTAATACCCCGTATTTTAATTATCTGAGAAATTATTTATAAACCTTATTAAAATTCTTACTCGGTATTAGAATATACAATAATACATTATAAGATGGTAATATGATAGTGTATATGAAATTTGGTAATGTTATTATATGCAGTATTATTATATTATATATTATATATACGTATTATGTATATTTATTGAATAACTTATTATAATATCGGTAGTAGTAATAATAATAATAATATAATAATATAATAATAATAATAATAATACAATAATAATAAAAATAAAAATAAAAATAAAAATAATAATAATAATAATAATAATAATAATAATAATAATAATAATAATAATAATAATAATAATAATAATAACAATAATAATAATAATAATAATAATAATAATAATATTAATATTAATATTAATATTAATCCTAATTATGTGAGAAATAGAAAAGTAGTCTTTACACCATTCACATTGTAGTACATAGACTATATATATACCTTGCGAACAACCCAAATTCTTTTACATTCACATAGTCTTTGGTTAATCTATACGCTGCAACCTTCCGCCCCTTTCGCTTCATTCAAGCATACGTTTTAGAAAACTAATCTGAAGCAGATTCTATCGTCCTTTACATCGTTAGATAGGAGCTACATCACTCGCATAATAAAGGTACCAACTTCTTCCGTTCGTTTCGGTTTTCTACGACTTAGTTAATTCTTAAAAGTAGAGTTCTTAAATATATTGTTTATTATAGAAAGATTATAGACACTTAATGCATCCTATAAACGGAGAGCGTGAATTGGCATTGGGTCAGTAGGCGTGTCTGGGTTAGGGCTCGTTTTTTAGTCGTTTGCGTCGAGTTTAGGCACGATTGGTTGTGGTTTGATGGCTGGTAGTAGGGTGGTAGTTGAGGGGGGTATAGGGTGATTTTTATAGGGCGGTTAGAAGTCGTAAAGAGGGCTGGACAGCAATAATACGCATACTCTGTTTTGAGTCGGTTTCGGTAAGATTTCGCGTGGGTTGTGTGCGATGTGCAGAGCTTCGATCAATCTGAAACTTCAGGGGATTACTAGCATGATTATAAGGCCTGGAATGTCTGCTTCCGTTTGTTAAAATAGCTAGTTTTATGTGGGTTTTGCACACCCCGTTTCAGACGTGACGTTGGGTTGTTTAGAGGTCAGTTTTAGAGTCATATAGGGTCTCGCATACGGCAGTACCCTGCCCCTGTTTTGGGTACGTTTTGGATTCATTGTGGAGTCGGGTCATCATATGGGTCGTGTTACATGGCTGCTGCTCTTATGGCGGTGGCAGGTGGTTAGTGGGTTGTAATGGGTGCTGGCCGTGAGTGGCACTCGGGTGTTGTGATAGTAGTCGGGTAAGGCATAATACGATAGTGTCTGCCCAAAATAGCGTATATGCGTCTTGGTGAATGAGGATCGATGATCATAGGATTGTTTTCTTATGTTGGTGATCGTATATGATCACAAACTCATATTGAATGTTAGTATTATGTAATGGGTCTTGGACTACTAATTAAATATAGTAGTTATATATGTAGTATAATAATGGTAGTACGGACTACGTAGCACGGTAGTAGTGTAGCAGCGTAGTTCGTATTAATTAATTAATCTTGACGTAATTTCATTAAATTTAATGAAACGATATTTGGGGTGGTAGTATAATAAATTATAAGAATTATGTAATCGAAACTGATCGTAATTGTGTGAAATAATTATCTTTTTTAGGTGTTGATTTGTAGAAGAGCCTTTTTTTTATTGTGCTAGCTTGAGTTGTGGAAGATTTTGCGAAAAGGTAGGAATATTCTACTTAACCATGTGTTATCTTCTTATATAACAGAGTTATGTCTGAGATAAGTTTTAGAAAGAATTGTGGTTAAGAGTATTATATTAAATGTTGAGATGGATGTCATTGTTATTTATACTGTTGCGATTATTATTGATACGTCATACGAGTATTGTGATGAGTTGTGCATAGCGGAAGAGATGCTACTGCCAGTTGTGCATAACAAGAGAGTTGTTACTGCCAGATGTGCATAGTAAGGAGGGTACTACTGCCAGTTGGGCATGGTATAAGAATACCATTGCCAGTTGAGTTGAGCATGGCACGGTGTTAAGGGGGTTATGCTACTGCCAGTGAAATCGTTGAGTTAGTTTTGGTATAGTTGGATGAGTTGGAAATGAGTGAATATTGGTTGGTTGTGTTTTATATTAAATAATTATTGTTGCTTAGTTTATTCCTACTCAACCTCATGGTTGACAGTGTATTCGTGAACACCTGTGATGAACCGTAACTGGGGAGCAGACTTGGCAGGTACTTGAGACTACTTGGCTAGGAGCCTGGGAGGCTTGGAGGATATGGACTGGACGACTTAGCATTAGCTCACTATTTAGTTATTTATCACCACTAGTTGTCTTTTAATTCCGCTGCTAAATTGTATTGTTTTTATTTTTATTTTGAGAAGAAAAGAATATGTAAAAGACATTTGAGTTTAATTTATTTAAATTGTCTTGGTTTGCTATACTCTTTTATTCACTACCTCGGTCATTTCGATATGGTAACAGTCTCACTTATCTAGGAAGGCCTAGTTAAGGCTCTTAGATAAATGGGGGTGTTACAATGTCACTTGAAACGTTTCTGACAATGAGTTTAATGTGCTCTTTTTTCATCATCAAAATATTTTTGTTACTCAATTTCTTTTTAACCCCGTTGGACAGTTATATCAACTCTCGATGCTTCTTTAAAAGATTCTCCTTAAGTTTCTTCTTAGGCTTCTCTTATTCTAAAAAGTATCCTTAACCTCACCTTACCCTCCTTTTCATGGCCAACCTTAAATGATTATGTTCCAAATGTACACGACGCCAAATCAGACCATCAATAAGGAGCGTATCACAACGGTTTAATGCATTTAATAACGACACTTAGATTACCGTTTTCAAAATATTGGGGGAAACCTAGACCGCACTGATAAGAATAACGGTTTCCGTCGAAAACCGTTCTTATTATAATGTGACAACGGTTGTATAACAAACCGTTATCAAAAAAGTTTAACGATCTCCATAAACTCGTTATATAATCACCCTTATCAACGGTTGTTAGACAACCGTTACCAGTTTAAGAAAACGGCATTTCTAAAACCGTTACTAAATTAACACTAGCAACGGTTTTTGGTACCCATTTTTATGTTATAGCTACGGGTTTATTGTAACCGTTATCATTTGCTATTATGATATAACGGTTCCTTTGTACCCGTTGTCATTTATCATTTACGGGTGAAAAATAACCGTTCTATGCTTTTTTCAATGTAAAATATTCAATCGATGCTTGTATGATAAATAATGAACCGTTGCATGCATTGTTTTGTTTAACCATTATTTACTATCCGTCCATTATTATATCCACACATGCATACATATTTTCCTATAAATATGTCACTTATAATGTGATCAATTAACCATATTCACCAATTCAACGTTCAATTAATCATAGCCTATAATTTAATTAAAAATATTACACTTTCATCACCATGTCGTCATCGTCTTCTACTCCCGCCGAATCACAATCAAATACGCGCTATGTCCATCCTATTACGTGTATTATACACAACCTTCCAATCAAATATGATAACAATGGTAAGGCTTTTTCGAGAAGTTTTACTTGGATGAGAGATATGCTTCGTCAAGGTGGTTATACGAACGTTAAAAAGGTCCACCCAGCTTGGACTAAAGTTCATGGTTTTCTTGGTTACGCAATGATCGAGTTTGAAGGTTTTGGGAAGAAGCTGGAATCTTTTCGTCAAGTGAGAAAACTCCAGGCAAGATACGAGCATCATGATGTTGGAAAGAAAAATTATTATACGAATGAAGTGTTACAAGCGCAATATTTATGGATTGCAACCGATTGTGACATTAATCTATTAAGAACATATCGGCACTATATTTACACTGTGCCTTGTTCATGGGAGGCAAAACAAGTGCCTCTTAATAATCCACAATATTGAATTCTCAATATTTATCGCAATCGCAGGGGAATTATAAGATAGTTATGTTAATTAATTATTATTATTATTCTAATTAATGGTTTTAAAACCGCGCGTCTTTTAATTTCTTGTTATGTATGTGTTTTTATTGAATAATATATGCGTGGTAGTGTATTTTATTGTCTAATTAATTATTGCAAGTTACGTAGGTTTAAAAACTGAGTTTAATTGACGGAAAATAAAGTTCAGGGGTGCACTTAGTGATAATGACAATAATTAAGGGTACCGCGTATGTTTTAAAAAGTGTAGGGGTACCACGTAGAAAGTTAAAAAGTTAAGGGGTACCATGTAGAATATCCCTTAAATTAATTACCAACGGTTTTGAAAAAACTTATAAATGTGACTATAAATTTTAAAGCATCCTTTACTAACATTCATTAATCAAATCACAATATTTCATCCCCATTACACAAATTCATGAACCCTAATTTTATCAACAACGAAGAATGGCTTACACAAACGATTGAAGATGATGGGAAGTTTCTCTCCGGACTTCCCGCCGATCAACACCCATTAATCAAATCATCCCTTGAACATCAACAGAATTATTGGATTAAGAGGCGTGAAGCAGTCCGACTTGTCAACAAAGCCTCATCACCATCATCATCTGCATACCCTCATCGGCCTGTTAACTGCAACTTGGCTGCAGCCAGAGATATGCTGAGTTGTACTCTTCCAAACTTATCTTCACATACAAGTCATGTCATTGAATATATTCAATCTGTTATTGCAAAATATGAAGCCAATGACCTGGAAGTTGGCGGTATACCAGAGTGGCGTGATTGGTGGCAGGTTGAGAAGCGCTTTTTACACTTAACCGGGGTTGTTCCGGCTTATTATAAATCTTTTGATTTCTGATAATTGCTGTAATGTATTTGGTTTAAAATTAAATAAAATGATCATTTTGAAAGTGTTGAGTTATGCTTGTTTGATTTGCTTCCATTTTTTGAACTCCATAGATCAGTCAGTAATCAAGATCAAGATTGCTGGTACGTAATACTCATCAACAACAGTTCACCTGCAACCGTTGTCAATTCGTTCATCAACAACGGTTCAGCTACAACTGTTGTAAATTGGTTCATTAACAACGATTAGCCTACAACTACAACCGTTGTAAATTTTTTCATTAACAACGTTTCACCTACAACCATTGTCAATCGTGACGTTCTAAATTCAACGTGCACCGTTTATTAATTGTTTGACCATAAGACTCAATAAATTAAAAAAATAATTAAATAAATGTAAGCTATGACGATACGACTCATTATTTTTTTATTGAACCGATGCACAGACGGTTCAACTATTTTTTATTGAACCAAGGTATAAATATTGTGAGTTCATGGGTGCAGCGGTATCGTAAGTTTTCAGAAGAAGCAGAAAATAAAAGATTAAGGGACAATGTATGTTTATTAGTTGCTCATTGGGTTGTATTTAGGAAACCAATTGAGGAAAAAAGTTACATTGGGTTGTGTATAATTTAGTCTTGAATTTCCATTTTCCCCAACTTGTTATCCCAGTTGCCTAATTGAGGAAAGAAGTTTGTACTAACTTAATACGGATTACCAAATATGGAAGATTCTTTTATTTTTTGGCGGAAAAAACATGACACAATGAAAGATAAATGACAACGGTTAGGCACCAATCGATGTAATATAATGAAAATAATTACGGGTTTATAATCAGCTGTGGTCATATTGCAAATTACAGAATACGGTTTTGCTTAACCCGTGTTTACTAGTTTCAATAAAATATTCAAACAACACACATTCAAACCTTCTCCTTGCCCACTTAAAACCCTCGAACACTGAGTTTCCCTAGAACCACTACTATTCTCCGTCGCCGTCGTCTTTGCAGTCATCGTCGCCGTCGCCTGTGCCGTTGCCATCCCCATTGCTTGTGCCGTTGCCATCCCCGTCGCCGTCCCCTCCGTCATCGCCATACCTGAAGTAATAATAAACCCTACTCCTTCGTCTCATTAACTTAATGTCTTTATTTTCTTAGTTGTGATATTATCCCCTAATTATCTTAGGTTTATTGTGTGTTAAACAACACCTATTATTTTAAATATATTGTGTGTTATACAAATCTATATTTTTGGGTATTCTATGTGATCATTTATTTGAGACCGTGCTCCTGGTATGTCGACTTAATGCTTACAGTTAGTAGTTTGTTAATTTCTAGTTTAGATATGGGTGGAAAGCGGAAAAGAAATGATGGAAAAAGGTCAAACGAAGAAGATTCAGGTGATGAGAATAATTTGGAATCGGATACTGGGCGAAGGAACCATAGGGTTTCCCTAGAAGTAATAAAAAGAGGGATACCTAATAAACTTGAATGGGATCCATTAACGGGGCTGCCAGATGGTGATTTTGTTGCAAATTTTGCGACTTGGATTGGTTATTGTGTAAGAGAGTATGTGCCTCTCGGTTTGCCACGTATCAATTGGTCGAGTAAAGACAAGGAGGAAAAGGTATGGGGGAGAATAAAGGTATGTATATACAATAAATTAAGTGAGATGAAATTATCTTAGTATTCGATATGTGCTATTAGCCGAAACTAACCAAATATGCTCACCATATATGCAGGCAGCTTACACTGTCCCCCAAGAACATGATGGTTACTTAAAAAGAAAGATAGAGGATTCCTTCAGAGCATAGAAGTTAATGGTTGCTCAGAACCACTTGTTCGACAAGAAGACCGGGCAGATAAACAAGAAACCACCAAAGAAGAAGTATAAGTTTGTCAGCCAGCAAGATTGGATTAACTTTATTGCTTACAGGCAGTCTGGCAAGTTTAAGGTAATTTATCTGCGACTCATTGGGATCACTTTATTAGTAATCACTTAATAATTAATGAAATATGCTTACGTTACTCGATACAATTCATTTTATGAAGACTATCAGTAGGAAGAACCAAGAGAACATTTAAAAAAAAAGAGCGTCTTTCATGGCTCTAGAGGTGGTTATAGATTGATTAAGAAGAAGCTTGGAACTGTCAATCGTCACGACGCTTGGGTGGCCGGTCACACTCCTAAGAATAGAAAGTTAGAAACTCCATATGATAAGGTCGTCAAAGAGAAAATTTTACGTTTGAATAAATGTGTCACTCCTACCACTGGTGGTCGGTTATATAATTGTGAGTTTAAATAAAATTTAGTTGCATAATGATTTTATGTGTATGTAGAGGATCTGTGAGAAGGAGGTAGAGGAAGGAAAATGGAAGCCTGAAGGACGCGATGACATTCTTACTAGGGCAATCGGCAAAGCAGAGCATCCAGGTCGTGTGAGAGGGGTATCGACGCATGTTGGTATCACTAAGTATTTAGGGAAAAATACTCGAAGGACAATGAGTGGTGATGATTGGGTATATAAATACTGATTTTATTTAATATAATATATATATATATATATATATATATATATATATATTCTGAAATTATACTAATTTTAATCATATTCATTTCTACTACACAACTACAAACAATGGCCAGGTTGATACTCAGAATGGTGAAAACGGGGGATAAGCCATCTGAAGAAGTGTTGGTTATGGTTCGGCAAGTCATAAAGGAAGCAGGGGAGAAGAAGAAAAAAGAGGGCATTCAAAGTGAGAAAGACATGGCAAAGGATCAAGATGGGGGTGATGTAGAGGAAATCAAGAAGGCAGGGGAGAAGGACGTGGAGGTGGGAGCCGAAGACACATTCTTATCATCTCCAATTCTGGGTTTTGACGAGGTATTAGCTACTACGACTAGTTTATAATTGCTGTATATATACTAATTAATTAAATTTATTATTTAAAGTAGTGCTTGTATATATACTAATTAATTAAAAATGTGAAGGTCGTTTGCAAGAAGCCTTGTGTTCTTTACTACCAAACCTCTACAGTGGCATCGGGCAGAATTGCTGTTGCTAGGGGAGTTGAGGTTGTAGGCATTGTCCCCCGTGTGGGATGGAGGGAAGTGGAAATGACTGAGTTATATCTGGAGAAGCATGGTATTCTAATAGTACCATGTAGTGAAAATTTGCTTTTGCAAGATGCCGTGGATACTATTGTGCAATGGCCTGAAGAATTCATTACTGTTGACATCTCCGGGGTAGTTATGCTAAAGCGAACGCATTTTATATAATGAACGCCTTTTAATTTATTAGGGTAACCTTATCTAACATATAGTAAGTATTTGAACTTTTACATTTTCAGGAGTTACACGAAGCCATTATGGCGAAATTAGGAGTACTACATCAACACCCAAAGTCACTGATTCGACTGCCTCTCCACCCAAAATTCAAGAGGTAGTGATAATTTGAAAAATAGATTGTGAGTTTTTCCTTTTTTTTTTGGTTATTTAAATTATATATGACGTCTCGTGTAATGTATATATTTTTTTCCTAAATTTTAGACCAGGGTTAAATCTACTCTTGCTGCATACAACGTTGGTGTTCCTCTTAAAGCTAAATATCAGACCGATGATTATAAGCAAAAATTGAGTACTCCAGCGTTCGTAGCTTTGCACCAGCCAGGTGAAAGGAAGCTAGCCGTCGGGGAAGTACTCATGTTTGACATCAAAGAGGATGTTATGGGTTTCTGTTTTTCTTTTTATGGATGGGAAATCACTGTGTCAGTTTCTCGACCTTGACGAGTTAGATGCTATGCACATTGGAATTTAGATGAAGTAAGTTTTTTAATTAAAACTTGGCATTTGGTTATACGAATAGTGATGCTTATTTAAATCATCAATGAAAATAACATTCTTCGTTCCATTTGACGTAATAGATACCTGTGTACACACATGGCTGAGAGGAACTATGTTTCTCATGACTACGGATTCGTGTCACCTAAATTGTTCTCTCATAAGTCCTTTGGATACACATACAGAGAGTAAAACGAGAGAATTGCTGAACGGTTGATGACGCCCAAAAGCCTATGGTTTGCCCCATACAATGAGAATCGGTATGTATAGTAGTTTATTATAATGAATCACGATTCTATTCATTTATTAACACCCTTACATGCATGCAATGTATATGAACTAACAGTTCATTTTTCAATATTTCATAGCAAGCATTGGCTGCTAACGACAATCAGTGTGCAAAAAGGCATAGTGTACTGGATTGACTCTTGCGGGCATAGTCCCACTGAGAGATTTGTAAAGATGATGACTGAGTAAGTTTACAACCTTACATTATAATGTCAATTGTTATTGTATGACCTTTGAAGACTAGGATCCTTTTAATGTCCCATAAGTATTACTGAGCCAAATGATAATTATAATTTCCTGTATATATTTAAGAATTAGTGTGTTTCAAACAATTGGAGCATCAAGTCCAACTTTTATCACGATAAAAGTAAGTGTATTCTTAATAATTACTCCTATAATTTAATTTATGTTTATGCTAGAGGTTGATCTAATTTAGCTTATTTGTATGTGATTTATATAATAGTCTCCTTTACAACAACCAGGCAGCAACGACTGCGCCTTTTTCTGTTGTCGGTCCATGTGGGAGATTATCGTCAGAAAGTATATCGACATACCCTCACCGGTTAGTGTGTTTTAATAACTATTTCAAACGTAACTTGCGTTTAATTCTGCGTAATATTTCACTTATTCTGTCTATTTTGATTTAAGCATATTATGATTTGTAGTTCCCACCTTCAATCAACAACAAAGACCCAACCTATTCGAAGGAAGACCTCGCCGACATGAGAAATAAGTGTGCCACTTATTTTGTTTCATTACTGGAGTGTCAATAGTTCGCTCATTATGAATGTGTGTATATAGAGCCATGTGTATTTAGTTTTGGTCACCTTGTTTATAATATTTTGATGTTGGGTTGAATAGATCAATCTGTGTAATATTCTGATGTTGCAGGATTGAAATTTTGCAATGTGCAGCTGCTGAAATGCTATTTTGCAGTAGCATTACAGCGGAACTTGCTACTGCAAAAATTAGCATTTCAGCAACTGCTGGAACCTGCTAAAACAATTTTTTTAAAAATATTTACAAATTAGATCACGGTTAAAAATAAAACCGTTGTCAATAAATCTATTGAAAACGGTCGCATTTAAATAGAAACCCGTTGACATATTCATCCATAATATAACAGTTTAAAAATCACAAACCGTTGTCGAATTCATGATGACGTTGACTGCTGATCCGTCATCCACCAGGACCATGGGTAAGTTCTTCTTCAGGCACTACACGGTGATGTACATGGCCAAGTTATGGTTGGCTCCAAAAGGAGAAATATCTTCGTCGGAGAAGATGAGCGGGTTATTCAAGTCAGGGACTTCCTTGGTCATATGAGCTACCACTTCTTCGGGTGAGGAGGTGGAAGGCACTGTCAATTTCCCCAAGCCTTGAAGCAAAGCATGCCGATGCTTGAAGGATGTGGTAATCAGTTGCCAAATTGATATTTCGGCCTTGGCTTTCTGGAGTTGCTTGATGATCGAGTTCTCGGGAACCCTGGGTTGAACAACCACGTCCGAGACGATTTGGTCATTGGTTGTTGTCAGATTATTTGTTGTGTTGTTTGGGTTCTGGTAAGGGCGTCTAGATCGAGTAAGGTGATCAATCTCTTTGGCTCGTTTGCCCTTTCCCGAGATAATGTAGACATTATCTACGTCGTATCGCCAGATGCCGTTGACGGGGTCGCGAAGGTACCTTGAAGGGCTATTCCTCGTAGGATAGTTTTTGTGGAGGAAATTTTTGTGGGGGTAGTTTTTGTGGAGTTGATTATTGTGGAGTTGATAATGGTGGTTTATATTGTGAGGTGCATGCCAGAATGCTTATGGGAGTAGTCCCTTCTGGAATTGGGGGTTTTTTGTGCTTGAAGGACCCTCCCTTGGGCGTGGTGCAGGTGCTGGTGGGTTGAATATTAGCCTGTGGTAAGCATCCTCAAGTCGGATTATCCTTTCTGAGAGACTGGCTATGGCTTCTTCAACTTGCTGAAACACGGTGAGCATGGTTGCAGCACTAAATACGAACATCCCATCCGGGGTGCCCTTTCCAAGGCATTAACCTCGTCCTTAATAGGCAGAATGAGGTGTGAGCAATCCATAGTTGGCTCGTTATCGGAGATGGCGTAGATTCTCAAGGGGTTTGTTTTGTTGTTTGGTTTTGCTGGCGGAGTTAAGGGTAGTTCTCTTTTCTCGATCATATCCTGGATAGCGTGCTTCAGCTTGAAGCAAGTTTCTGTGTCATGGCCTTTGCCTTGGTGATACTAGCAATAGGTGTTAGGGTTCCAAAAGAGGGTTATTCTTGCCTCGGGCGGGTCTGGAGTGGGCCCGATTGGTTGCTGTAACACCCCTATATCCAGAGGAGCCTTAACTAGGCCTTCCTTAGCATATAAGGGCGTTACCATCTCGATAAAAGAACGATTATGTTATAATACAAGTGATTTAAAACCAACAGACAATATAAAAGATACAACTCAATGGCTACTCGCTATTACTATCAAATCTCGTGAAGACTCATCCCTGCCCGGACTCCAGCTATCAACGACATCAACACCTGCTAAGACAGACTGCTCACCATAAGGGATCACGGCAGACACATAAAACAACAAGACAACCATACAAGGTTAGTACTGAGATAAGACACGACAATACCAACAACATCTAACAATACAACACAACACAATCAGTCACACACATAATCACACCCACTCCAATCAATCTCCGTCACCGACTGTCCACTAGACCAGCCCTGCCAGTAGGGGACCGCAGCCGTACCCACCAAATCCCCGCTCATCATACCGAGCGATAACCCTGTCCCATTAATGTGCACATCCCCTCCCGTGGCGGGTTCCACGGAGGGAGAAACTAGGGCGTGAAGCCACTCCCGCAAGTGACTCCACTCAGCCGAGAACGCATCTCGAGAACCAGAGACAAACAATCACAGACAGCCGCAACACAACACAACTAACAAACTGTATATACCGACCGACCATCATATACATGCTACCACACAAACACAAACACAATAGAACCACAATACAACCACAACGACACAACAACCGACACACTAGACCATCTACAGAAACTGAGTAGGCGAACCTACCTTTAAGAAACCACAACCTTTCCATGCTAATCATACGTAATATCCAGCAATCAACCAACACCTATATCCATAACACAATCATCTATCACTACCAAGCAAACCCTAGCTGCAAAGATAAGGATATGGATGATGATGACGACATACCTACAAGGAGAAACCCGGCAAAAGACCGCTACCCGACTCAAGTTACGCTCTCCTAAGGCACAAGAACCTTCAAAGGCTTCCATGGAGGTTATATGGTGAAGGGAAGGGAAGGAGGTGACCTAAATATCTGAAGAAATGAGGCGGAAATGGTTTGCGGATTTAACAACACGCGATTATAAACCTTCGCTGAAAACCCGTTACTCGATCGAGTCTCCCACATACTCGATCGAGTGCCACCCTACTCGATCGATTACCCAAGCTACACGATCGAGTAGCCTCTACTCTATCGAGTACCACGCACAACTCACAACCCAAGGTAACTTGGCACGCACATCTAAGGATTATTCCCGCTCCCAAGGTCAGTCAACGCTGGTCAAAGGGTCTCTAAAAGGGCGGGTATTACAGTCTTCCCCTCTTAAAAAGAACTTCGTCCCCGAAGTTCAACTCACCTATCTCAAAGCACAAGACACGGGAACACAACGACATCACTACTCTTTCGACACAGGTCACTACTCCCTGGAAATGCCATCCCCCATGTCAACATCATCACTGTCTAACACTCTATATATATCGACTCTTACAAACTATCATATAAAACACCAACCTCGCAGTACGAACCAGCACAATCAACGTTTACCCATCATATTATGAGATTACCCCATTCACTAGTAACAACCATCAACACGAAACATATCTCATATCAACATGCTGCATGACTATACCACCATGTTACTCAACAACGCGATTCTACTACGACACATGGCACCACAACTATCTCTTTATGACCGTCTTTTAAAACATACTATCAACTTTCACTTCGACGCATGAATTACTCAACGAACTAAGGTAACCAATTAAAAATTGATACAAGCAATGTGACCAAAGTAATAGAAAACTTTGTAAATAAACAACAAAACATTATAAACGAACAACAACATAATGTCAAAATCTGCCTTTTTATTTTGCGACATTACTCTTCCCCTCTAAAAGGAACTTTGTCCCCGAAGTTCACCACCAAATTACTACATATGTTGCTTATTACTTGCATCGTGACATATATCTAAACCATATGATTCATTGTTGACATTACTCATATTACTCGTACAACCAGTAAACTATAAAGATATATGCAACCATATTCGAATAACTAGTCACCATCAACCAGGCATATGCATATCATATGAATTTGTGTATATAGAATCCGGTGAAATACAACTTGTAGACAAAACGGATGTGAAATGAATGCAATAAGAATAATTTACAACTTCACTATTCGTTGCAAACACGCCCTTAAAACCAAGCACGACCTCCAACATATGAAATAAACGGTTCAAACATGTTACTACTCATTAATAACCATGTTAAACATCAAACATGTAATTATGTAACCGTTAAACAATTTTAATTTTTCAAAAGTTCTTGTAAAAGTGCTACTCGATCGAGTAGGTAGTGGTACTCGATCGAGTGCCCGCTACTCGATCGAGTGTCTAGGCTACTCGATCGAGTGTCTAGGCTACTCGATCGAGTAGCCCTGAGATCAGAATGCCTCCTTTCTGCCACACTTGTAGCTACTCGACCGAGTATGGGGTACTCTGTCGAGTACCTAGAGGTCAAAATCTTGGAAAACCTATCATAACCCGCATATATATATATATATATATATATATATATATATATATATATATATATATATATATATATATATATATATATAATCGTCACATAACATGAGTCGGGATGACTTCCCGACTCCCAAAATATTGCAATAAAGTCAAGCTAGTAAATCCGGCCTTATGGCCAACCATACAAATCCAAAATAAAAATTCTAACAACCAACGACTACCATAATCTAACGACGACTACCATCAACCAAACACAAAGGTAAAGAATAGGAGTATCACTCCTGCTGCTGCTGCTGCTCCTCCTCCTCCATCACCTCATCTCCGCCACCATCGCCTCCCGATGTGCCCGCTCTCGATGACGTAATACCCGCATCAACCTCCGCTCCAGCTCCAGGACTCACATACCACGGGGTCATGCCACCAAAAGCAAAGGACTGGGGTGTACCCCAAGCTGACTGATCCACCCCGTAAGAGTGGAAAACCCCACTATAGTCCCCGACTCCACTCCACCACACTGGATGTGGTCCCTCGGTCCCTATTCCCTGAGTGTACGCCATCTAATGCATATTCCGGAGTGTCAAAGTAGATGACACTCTCTCTGCCAAGTAGCTCGAACGCGTCTCCGGGGTGTCGAGGTAGGGGTAGCACGGAAAAGGGTACTACTGCGGTGGTGCTACCGACCGTGGTCTAGTCTCAGCGGTCCTCTCCCCAACCTAGGCCTCTCCTCCACTACGGCTGCATTCTCTCCCTTCTTCGGCTCGGGCATCACCTGGAGGATCGTGTCATCAATGAGGTACGTCCGCAATTATCGCGGTCCATCATCACGCTCCTCCTCCTTATCAGAGTCCACAGCTACAACCACCGGGTCTGACGGCTCTGTCGGTGGGAGGTGATCAAGAGCCGGAATCTTCATCCAGCTCATGCCCCACACCCTCCAAGCTAAGCTGCCATCAGCTAAAGTTCTCAACCATTTCAGGTCGAGGTAGTAGTCACGGTCCATAATAGGAACCGGTGTAGCAAGAGGAACATACTCGGAAGAAGCCTCAAAGGAGGTTAGCTTTTCAGCTAGCCGAGTGGCGATAGCGCCACAACTCAAGTACCAGGAAGTGGCCGTAGCCATCAAAGCAAGGCTAGCGCAGACCATGGCAGAAGCATTAAAGACCACCCTCTTGGTCCGCTTCGGGTTGAGGTAAGACATCAGAAGCAACACCTCATGATAGTTCAGTTTACTGATATCCGGTCTATCATAAAGGAGGTTCGAAAGAGAACGAAGAAAGATCCTCAAGGTAACATGCTGAACATCGTTAATCAACATGTTGCTTGAGGTGGGAGCTGGCTTTCCGGTAAGACAAGGCATTAGGCGGCAGACACCGCACTCAGCAGGAATTTCACCGATGGAATCCTTGGGAGGCTTGGCCAACCCAAGGTGAGACGCGAAAAGGTCAATGGTCAACATGAAACTTGTGTTCATCAAACGGAACTCAACAGATTATGCAGCTGGCTCGTATTTAAACGAGCTCATAAACTCCAAGGTAAGAAAAGGGTAAGTATGCTTCCTCAACCGGTACCACCCCGTAAACCCCAAAGTTTCGAATATGTGACGGACATCCGTCTCGATTCCCAAGTCAGTCAGAAGTGTGGTATCCACACAACGGGTAGGCCTCATTTTGCGTTTTTGCAACGCCACAAAACGCTCCCTTTGTTTAAAGTCCACAAACACAACCGAAGGGTACTCTGGTACCGCGGGTACTACGGGTTCATTACCTTCCCCAGGCTCGGGCTGTGAAGCCCTCCCCCTCTTGCTCTGACGGGTCTCTAAGTCCAGTCTCGACATCCGTTTCCGCATATAACTTAAAAAAACTTACACAAATATGTAAGGCACATAATTCACGCAATCGAACTTTAAATACTCAGCTAGGTACACACATTCAGCAACAAGTTCCCAATTTGATATATAATTTCAGTAACTCAGACAATCTCTATAGTTGTGAAAAGCTTAGCATGATAAACATGGTTTACTCAACCAATTCTGACATACTAGCATGATGCAAATGCTACTCTATTTACATACTTAATGACATGTGAGGGATTCGTACATACTCATAGAAAGGTTATTTAAAACATATCCTCATCAACCTGTTGGAATATGTGTCCCCCGACAATAATGCGATCACAACTGTCGATCATGATGATCACATGTTTAAAATCTCGTTTTAAAGAATACAATTAGGAAGTAATATTTTACTGTCAACTGGTCCACACATATCGGTAATGATTGGCTGACTACAGTTTGACATTACTGTCGTGCGACGGTGGTGATCAGTTGATCCCCTTAGGTCATACCTAAAGGGTAACACTCTTAATTGAATATTTAATTGATCGTATGACGATGCGGGTTAATTAAATTACTTAAAATTGACGGACGATTTTGGAAGTAATATTTACGTATCTCATTACAATTTGATACGGTCTAAGTGATTGAATAGTTTTATTACTTAGATGAAATTATTGTTTAAGGAAACAATTGCATTTGGATGAATAATTTATTATAAATACAAGATGTTGTGATTTATAATTGGTAAATTATTTTGGTTCAAGTAATTATGAATTACTAAGTCGATTTTGTGTATGACGTATTTTTATTAATGCTTTGTTTTTTAATATATTAAAAATGCATAATTTTACATGACATGTGACATGTGACAAATTGACAAATTGACAAAGATAAAATGAAGTCCATTTTATCTTAAGTGGACCGAAATTAAGAGGGAATATGGTGTTTAAATTATGTTATATTTTTGAGTGGAAAATAATATAATTACACCTAGCCATAGCCATGCAAGCCTATGTTTTCTTGGATAGAAAAACATGACCATGCATTGGCTCCCTCTCTCTCCTTCCCACCGGTTTTTGAATGACAAAATAGAGAGTTTTCTCTATCAATTTTTCATTCATAATTTACACAATATTTCTAGTGTAAGAAATTAGAAAGCTCTCTAAGAAAACTAGAGAAATAAAAACTCCAAACTTCTTCCTCTCTTAACCGAGAATTAAGAGACTAAAATAAAGATTTTTAAGTCAATTTTATTTAAAAATAATATTGTTCTAGTAATAATAATATTAATTTTATTAAGTTGTTACCTTGGGTATTAATCCTTAGGAGGGATTCTACACTTGAATCCTTGTTCTTCCATTTTGGAGTGCTCAAGGACAAGTAAGAAGGAGATCTTACTTGTGCCCATAAAATCCGAAACATTCAATGTAAGGTGATGATTTCTTCTTTAATTTAATTATTGTTTGCATGCATAAGATCAACATTTAATTTTATGACTAAATTAAATCAACACATATATGAATATGTCAAGTAATGAGATATAGATTTCTAACAAGCGGTATCAAGAGCCTTGGTTGTTTGCATGCAAATCGGTTATAGTTTTTCCGAGTTATACGATTAACATATAAAACTTGTAAATTTGTGTTATTATGATATATCATGAAATAATTTATGCATGTTAAAGTTTGTGATCCTAAAATGTATTTAGGATATTTTGGTTAATTTATGGATTTTTATTGTTCATCTTATATAATAATGGCATTAAAAATGTGATTTTATGATTAAAATGTCATTTTCGGACTAAAATTAGCTAAACTACGAATTTTACAGTGGTTTTTGGATATGTTTTTACATATATTATTTTTAGATGAACTGTAAATTTTCAGAATGTTTTGAGTTTTTATGCTCGAAATATGGATTTTTCATGATAAAAATCGAATTTAAATGAAAAATAGGTTAATATGAGAAATATTTCGAATCTGGTGATATAAATTTAGTATGTTGTCACATGCAATTTTAAAAGATGTGTGTAAAATTATAGGCTATATGAAGTCTTTATGCATGATTTATGAATTTTTGATGAAAAATAGCATAAATAGTGACTTAATTAGTGAATAATTGCTAAAACATACTTCATGACTAAGGAAAAACGTCACATGTTGAATTTTATTATCTTCTTCAGATCGAAAATTGAAAAGTTGATGAATTTATTTTTCCTCATGTTTTTATGATTATAATTAATAAATTCGATAAACCGCAACATTGTTTTTCCCGATAAATTTCGAAATTTTAACCTTAGTTTTTGAACATTATGAGTGTCATGGTACTTTTCCAGAATGTTCATAAGTTTAAATTTCAAATTTCAAATTTATTTGAAATTTTTGTGATTTATTTGAAGTTTATAGCATTTTATTGTAATTTTGAGTCCGTTAATGAACAATTTTAAGAAATATAAGTTAATTATAGTCAAATAGTTAGTGGAGACTAATTTTGAGTCCTAAGTTGGTTAGGGCAATTAACTTTTGCATAAATATGATTTTATGTAATTTATTGTGATTCTAAAAGGTTGAATCACGTAAATTCGTAAAAACCATTTAATATACGATATTGGCACCTTAAAGGCGATTTAGCATAAAATTGGGCATGTTCATACATATTATAATGCTGCATTTTATTTATGATTGTCATAATTTCATTTTATGTAATTTTTGAATTATGTAATTTTTACTTAGTATGGCCTTAGTTTTTAATTGGTATTAACCCAAATGTATGGGAATATCGATTCGGTTGTAATTTATTGTGATCTCGTATCACCATTTTGTAATTTAATAGATTTATTTTATTTTAATTACATATGTATAATAGGAAATTATGTAATTTGTTATGTAATTTTATTATTCCGGAGTTCCTTGAAGACGGTGTCAATCAAGAAAGCGATACATAAAGACGATGTTACCTCGAGATGCGTGCCAAGAACCGAAGTTCAAGGGACCAATGGAGTTGGTTTCCGAATATGTAATAGTTAATTAGATTTTCTATTTTAGGAAGGCCATACTAGGATTTCATTTATGTTTTGCATTTTATTTATATGTTGCATGCATCGCTAAATCACCATAACTAAAACATGCATTATTATTTTAATCGAGTTTATCGACCGTGTCAATTACAATTATCATAGATTCACCGCTTTAGTTCACTTAAAAAGTGATAGATAATAAATTGACATGACCTCTCGCTAAAATAATCAATTGAGACTTAGCCTTACCAAAAAGTAGAAACCATGAAAACCTATTTCGTGAGGGAGTGCACTCGGCCACACCGGGGAACAAACCTTGTTACGTAGGGGAAGTGGGTGATAAATGTCTATCCACCGAATTCATGTTGATGAGGGTTTCATCGGCCACACCGTGCTCAAGTTAATGTGGGTTTGGATCATGGACACATTTATTCAAAATTTGGATTGAACTCAACAAAAGTTTTTTGGATAAGGGTTTCATCGGCCACACCGTGCCCTTGTCGGATGTGTTTTGGGCTAAAGATAAATGTTAATGTAATTTTATCGACCAAGAGTTCTAAAAGTAGAATCGATTAAAGCGTTAATCCACCGAGTTATATTGATAAGGGTTTCATCGGCCACACCGTGCCCAAGTTAATATGAATTTTGGTCTTGGAATCATTTATAATAGATGGGTAGAGGTCACTATATAAATGCTCATATCTTGTTTATTTACAAGTATGATATTAAAAAGACAAATGTTAATATTTCCTTTTCCTCCATACTTGTAGTTCATTACAATGAATACATCAAACGCTACCGCACCGATAACTATTGAGTCATACTACAATGATTTTGACGACGTTTCCTCCAACAATGATTTTGACACTACTAGAGAACTTCATTTTGGGATAGGTTCGGATGGAAACCTTAACTTCATCACTTCTACTAGACCACCTACTACTACTAGATCTCGTGTGAGCCCGTCTCAGGAAGACCGCCTCATACAATCTATAGGATCTTTCTCTCTGGAAGATAAGGAAGCCAAAACTAGTGGGAGCTCAAGCAATCAAGTTCTTGCTTCCAAGGGCAAAAGGTTCGAGAAGAAGGGAAATAAAGTGAAAAACTTCAAGCAAGTTAATGATGAGTGCCATTATTGCTATGGCATGGGAATTGTCTTAGGAATTGTCCCGTATATTTGCGAAATATAAGGGAAGGAATCATCGTTCCAAAAGGTAAAATTCCTAAGGAAATTTATGTTATTGATATAAATTATACTTCCACTACGACATGGGTACTGGATACCGGTTGTGGTTCTCACCTTTGTAATCATTTACAGGGTTTAAGAGACGTGAAGAGGCTTAGCAAAGGAGATGTAGATCTATGCCTTGGAAATGGAGCTCGAGTAGCGGCCGAATCCAAAGGAACTTATATATTAGCTTTGCCTAATGGATTTGAGTTGTATTTACATAATTGTTTTTATGTGCCTACACTCTCTAAAAACATTATTTCAATCGCCATGCTAGACATGGACGGTTTTTGTTTTGTCATTAAGAACAATCGTTGTACTATTTCGAGGAATGATTTGGTTATATGCCAAGCTTCTTCCATTAATGGCATTTACATTTTCGAAACCTCGAATCCGACTAATGATATCTATAACATTCAATCAAAGAAACTCAAATCAAGTGACCCAAATGAATCGTTCATTTGGCATTGTCGATTAGGTCACATAAACGAGAATCGCATCAAAAGATTAATTTCGACTAATGTGATTACACCATTTGATTTTCAATCATATGGAACATGCGAATATTTCCTTCTTGGCAAAATGACTCGAAATCCTTTTAGCATTAAAGGGACACGAGCAAGTGAACTATTGGGACTCATACATACCGATGTGTGTGGACCAATGAGTATCACCGCTCGTGGAAATTATGACTACTTCATAACCTTCACCGATGACTTAAGTAGATATGGGTATATCTATTTAATGAAGCATAAAAGTGAGGCTTTTGAGAAATTCAAAGAATTTCAAAACGAAGTAGAGAACCAATTGAACAAAAGGATTAAGGCACTACGATCCGATCGTGGTGGAGAATAGCTTAGCCTTGAATTCGATTCACACTTGAAAAGTCATGGTCTTATATCACAAGTTACTCCACCCGGAACACCACAACTCAATGGTGTTGCCAAAAGGAGAAATCGAACCCTACTTGATATGGTTCGATCCATGATGAGTCAAACTGAGCTACCAAACTCGTTTTGGGGATTTGCGATTCAAACTGCAATTAGATCTTTGAATAATAGTCCCACGAAAACAACCGAAAAGGCTCCATATGAGATGTGGACAGGAAGAGTTCCTAATATATCCTACATGAAAATTTGGGGATGTGATGCTTACGTCAAAACTAAGAACGACAACAAGCTTGCCCCAAGATCCGAAAAATGCATCTTTGTAGGTTACCCCTTAACCTCTCGAGGTTACTACTTCTACAAACCTCAAGAAAACAAAGTGTTTGTGTCTTCCGAGGCTGTCTTCTTAGAAAGCCAGTTTATTTCTAAAAGACAGAGTGGGAGAAATTTTGAACTTGATGAAGTTCAAGAGCCACAAACCGAGGTAGAGACGCAAGAAGATGTTCCTTCGTCGTCTAGCACGGTTGTCCCTCTTCCTCTTAGAAGAACGGGGCGAGTTATTCGCCATCCTGATCGATATGTGGGACTTATCGAAGAAGATGGAACACTCGATGTGTTGCTTATTGAAAGAGATGAGCCCGCTACCTACAAGGCCGCAATCTCTAGTCCAAATTCCTCCTTATGGATTGAAGCCATGAAGTTCGAAATGGATTCAATGCATGAAAACCAAGTTTGGGACTTGGTAGATTTGCCTAAAGGGTCAAGACCTCTTCAATACAAATGGATTTTCAAAATCAAGAATGGCATAGAAGGACATGATGATGTCTACAAAGCTAGGCTAGTGACAAAAGGATTTACCCAAGTCCAAGGTCTCCATTATGATGAGACCTTCGCCCCCGTAGCAATGCTAAGATCCATACGGATTTTTTTAGCGATCGCTGCATTTCACGATTATTAAATATGGCAAATGGATGTCAAAACCGCTTTTCTAAATGGGCATTTAGAAGAGGAGGTGTACATGATACAACCCGAAGGTTTTGTTGATTCTAAAAATCCTAACAAAGTGTGCAAGCTTAAGAGATCCATTTATGATCTTAAGCAAGCATCTAGAAGTTGGAATCATCGATTCAATCACGTTATAAAGGAGAATGGTTTCACTCGAAGTGTTGAGGAACCTTGTTTATACATGAAATTTAGTGGGAGCAATGTTGTGTTCGTAATCTTGTATGTCGATGACATACTACTCACTGGAAATGATATTCCAATGTTGTCTTCTGTTAAGAAGTGGTTAGGTAACCACTTCCAAATGACGGATTTAGGAGAGGGACAACGCATATTAGGTATCCGGATCCATAGAGATAGATCCAAGAGGATATTGGCACTAAGTCAAGAATCTTATGTTGATAAGATTCTTCGACGGTTCAGCATGGACAAATAAAAAAGGGGTTTGGTACCTATGGTAAGTGGGACTATATTGAGCAAGACTCAATCTCCCTCCGTACCCCATGATGTTGAACGCATGAAGATGATCCCTTATGCTTCCGCTGTTGGATCAATCATGTACGTCATGATATGCACACGTCCTGATGTCTCGTATGCCTTGAGTATGACGAGTAGATATCAAGGAAATCCAGGTGAGAGTCACTGGATAGCCGTCAAGAACATCCTTAAGTACTTGAGAAGAACTAATGATTCTATCTTAGTGTTTGGAGGAGACACCGAGCTACGTGTTAATGGATACACGGACTAGAGTTTTCAAACGGATAGAGATGACATGAAATCACAAGCTGGTTTCATTTTCATGCTCAATGATGGTGCCATTAGCTGGAGAAGCTTCAAGGAAGCTGTAACTGCGGATTCAACAACAGAGGCTGAGTACATTGCAGCATTAGAAGCTGCCAAGGAAGCTATGTGGATCAGGCAATTCACGGAAGGTCTAAGAGTAGTACCTACCACCAATGATCCCATCACTTTCTATTGTGATAATAGTGGGACGATCTTCCAAGCTAAGGAGCCAAAGTCAAGTAATAGATCTAGACATGTACTTAGAAAATATCATGTAATAAGAGATTTCATTGAAAGAAAGGAAATTGCGATTTGTAAGGTTGGGACGGATGACAACATAGCCGATCCGCTCACCAAGCCTTTATCGCAGGCCAAGCATGATGGGCATGTTGCGTCCATGGGACTTAAACGTGTACCAAGTTTTTGTTAGATTCTGAAATGAAATAAAAAGTGTTGTTTTTGTTCATGTTCATAATCATATTTGTCTTTTATCTTTTCATTATACATTGTTACATCCAACCGGGTTGTATTGACAATTGAACCCCGTTAAAGTGAACACAGATTAACATAGTATTTGCCCATAGTCACTTGTATGAGGTGACGTCTCGAAGTGACTAGAGTGTGATGCGATTGATGGCAAGTTCAAGTGCCATAGAGTTATGTGAGATGACTACTCGATCACATAGGCAGACTGTTAGGAACACTTTGTCGGGCCT
The DNA here is from genome assembly GCF_048544455.1 of Silene latifolia. NCBI lineage: Eukaryota > Viridiplantae > Streptophyta > Magnoliopsida > Caryophyllales > Caryophyllaceae > Silene > Silene latifolia. Next base: position 399,278,817 of record NC_133538.1, read on the forward strand.
TATGACCGCTTATAGAGTTCTGGCAAATTTATATAGCCTGGTCGTGGCGAGAGCTACTATAGTATTCTAATGAGTCGATTCTTTTGACTAAAGACTATTCGCCTAAGATGGCACAATTTCAGATTAACTTTGATTTGTGTTACTACGACCTTCGTAAATGGGGTCAAATGGGCATATTTTGGGTTATGATGGTTGTGGCTAGTCGAAGGGAATGAGTGCGATAGGAATTGTCCACCCCTAGTCAGAGTTATAACAATATATCAGGGCCACTCGAGGAGTAATGAACTGGAAATGCGTGGCCACGCTCGGAAGATATCTATGGTAGATAAATCCGGTCAATCAGTTATTCTCCAGATCGAGGAAACCACTCTCGATATGATCACTTGCAAGTACGACCTGAAAGACACCTTGCATTGAGTGGGAGATAGTAATAGGACAAGAGAATTGGTGACGCACACTTGTCGAGGACAAGTGGGAGATTGTTGGAATATGTGTCCTTGGACAATAATGCGATCACAACTGTCGATCATGATGATCAGATGTTTAAAATCTCGTTTTAAAGAATACAATTGGGAAGTAATATTTTACTGTCAACTGGTCCACACATATCGGTAATGATTGGCTGACTAGAGTTTGACATTACTATCGTGCGACGGTGGTGATCAGTTGATCCCCTTAGGTCATACCTAAAGGGTAACACTATTAATTGAATATTTAATTGATCGTATGACGATACGGGTTAATTAAATTACTTAAAATTAACGGACGATTTTGGAAGTAATATTTACGTATCTCATTACAATTTGATACGGTCTAAGTGATTGAATTATTTTATTACTTAGATGAAATTATTGTTTAAGGAAACAATTGCATTTGGATGAATAATTTATTATAAATACATGATGTTGTGATTTATAATTGGTAAATTATTTTGGTTAAAGTAATTATGAATTACTAAGTCGATTTTGTGTATGACGTATTTTTATTAATGCGTTGATTTTTAATATATTAAAAATGCATAACAATTTTACATAACATGTGACATGTGACAAATTGACAAATTGACAAAGATAAAATGAATTCCATTTTATCTTAAGTGGACCGAAATTAAGAGGGAATATGGTGTTTAAATTATGTTATATTTTTGAGTGGAAAACAATATAATTACACCTAGCCATAGCCATGCAAGCCTATGTTTTCTTGGATAAAAAAACTTGACCATGCATTGGCTCCCTCTCTCTCCTTCCCACCGGTTTTTGAAGGACAAAATAGAGAGTTTTCTCTATCAATTTTTCATTCATAATTTACACAATATTTCTAGTGTAAGAAATAAGAAAGCTCTCGAAGAAAACTAGAAAAATAAAAACTCCAAACTTCTTCCTCTCTTAACCGAGAATTAAGAGACTAAAATAAAGATTTTTAAATCAATTTTATTTAAAATTAATATTGTTCTAGTAATACTAATATTAATTTTATTAAGTTTTTACCTTGGGTATTAATCCTTGGGAGGGATTCTACACTTGAATCCTTGTTCTTCCATTTTGGAGTGCTCAAGAACATGTAAGAAGGAGATCTTACTTGTGCCCATAAAATCCGAAACATTCAATGTAAGATGATGATTTCTTCTTTAATTTAATTATTGTTTGCATGCATAAGATCAACATTTAATTTTATGACTAAATTAAATCAACACATATATGAATATGTCAAGTAATGAGATATAGATTTCTAACACAACCTTCAATATTAGAAACAAACAACTCAATTAGACTTGTCAGACGGTCTCTACAGCTGTAACGATTTTGACATATTCACCATCAATTATCATTACCATTTTCATATTGAAGTTTAACCCTTACTTAAACAATCATTTCCAACACCAAATTTCAGATATAGAAAACGAATTTCAATTTGGGGCACTTTTGCGACGGAGTTTTAAGGCAAGTTTTAAGATGAAAATCACCAAAATCCAACTTCTAGCATAGTATGTGTAACTTATAGTACTCAATTTCATCATATAACATGTAGAAAACAAGCCAAAATAGATTTTGATTTTGTAAACCCTAGAAATTTCGTCCCTAATTTTGCAATTTCTAGTCTATTTTACAACAAATAAATCACCAATATTCATGAAAGGGAAGCATGTGAATCATATTACAACGATTAAAAGCAATAATTCGCCCATATGAATCGAAAATTTCAGTTTATACCATCATTCCAACAAATTCAAAGTAATAGAAACATGTAAATAGGGAAGAAATCATACCTTGATTAGATAGGGAAAGTAAAAGAACAAAATTAACAATCAAATACCCTGAATAATCAACACCAAAACAAGAAGAGAGGAGAGTTTTTGAGGGATGTAAGAGTTTAGGGTTTGAAATAAAGAAGAAGGAATGATGAGAGTAAGAAGAAATAGGGGTTTTAAGAAAACCGTAAAAAGCTCGGTACTGTAGCCTACTAGATCGAGTACCCTCTACTCGATCGAGTAGGTGCTATTTCGTCGAGTATCTGCAGAAAATTTCCACATCCCGACGTCATAGCTTCCTAACTAGATCGGGTGAGGTCTACTCGGTCTAGTAAGCACTCGCACTCGGTCAAGTAGGGTTAAGTACTCGGTCAGAAATACGAAATATATTGAAGATTCCTGCAAAAACAATATCGCGTGTCGATTCCAAACCAAGTTCGGAATTCGCCACTAGTTATCACACTTGCTCATGTATTACCACCACTACTCAAGCATATCGTACGTCTCATCAGATAAGATTCATGTCATATCATGCTACCACAAATTTAACCAACTCGGTTTACCTGCTACCGAGCCATTCGTAGTCACAATTACATCACTATATCCTATCTAACTCATTTTACCACATTGCTAGCGAACTTATGCTCACGTCAAGTTAAAACATATAATTGATGATAATTATCCTCATGTAATCCAAATACATTCCACATAAACATACTATAGCATATCATGTTCTAATTTCAACATAAACAAATTTTGTTACACAAATTATTCAGCACGCAAGCGGAAGTTTTATGCTTTCAAACATTGTATATACACACCACTAAATACCGATTCTTGTACTATACCTCAACACTGTTATAACTATCGTCACTGTAATTACGGTAGGGCTTATAAACTCGTATATGATTACCATTATTAACGACCTGAAGCAAACACCAACATGGTCACCTTCATATTACGGCATACACTTTCACATTTTCACGCATTATCACCACATTTACTCACTAATTCTACCAAAACTTACCATGCACGACCCAGATGCAACTATCACGCCCCTATTATCTCCAACAAAGACTCAGCCACAGGTAGTTCCAACACAATCAACATGCACATTACATACATACACACGGACTCCACATTCCCATACCCAGTGACTGGCTTAAGTACAATGAGGCCGAGATTTTGAAATGAGGGCGCCTACTCACCCAAAACCTAGCATCAGCCGGGGCTCTCATCATACATACACCAGGTTCATTTTATTAGACCCACTACGTTCATTATTTTCATTGGTTACAGGTTCCAAAATCGTCGGTCTGATACCACTTTGTAACACCCCAATATCCAGAGGAGCCTTAACTAGGCCTTCCTTAGCATATAAGGGCGTTACCATCTCGGTTGCCCGAGGACAGTAATAATCAAATGTCGATAAAAGAATGATTATGTTATATTACAAGTGATTTAAAACCAACAGACAATATAAAAGATACAACTCAATGGCTACTCGCTATTACTATCAAATCTCGTGAAGACTCATCCTTGCCCGGATTCCAGCTATCAACGACATCAACACCTGCTAAGACAGACTGCTCACCATAAGGGATCACGGCAGACACATAAAACAACAAGACAACCATACAAGGTTAGTACTGAGATAAGACACGACAATACCAACAACATCTAACAATACAACACAACACAATCAGTCACACACACAATCACACCCACTCCAATCAATCTCCGTCACCGACTGTCCACTAGACCACCCCTGCCAGTGGGGGACCGCAGCCGTACCCACCAAATCCCCGCTCATCATACCGAGCGATAACCCTGTCCCATTAATGTGCACATCCCCTCCCGTGACGGGTTCTACGGAGGGAGAAACTAGGGCGTGAAGCCACTCCCGCAAGTGACTCCACTCAGCCGAGAACGCATCTCGAGAAGCAGAGACAAACAATCACAGACAGCCGCAACACAACACGACCAACAAACTGTATATACCGACCGACCACCGTATACATGCTACCACATAAACACAACCACAATACAACCACAATACAACCGCAACGACACAACAACCAACACACTAGACCATCTAAAGAAACTGAGTAGGCGAACCTACCTTTAAGCAACCACAACCTTTCCATGCCAATCATACGTAATATCCAGCAATCAAGCAACACCTATATCCATAACACAATCATCTATCACTACCAAGCAAACCCTATCTGCAAAGATAAGGATACGGATGATGATGACGACATACCTACAAGGAGATATCCGGCAAAAGACCGCTACCCGACTCAAGTTACGCACTCCTAAGGCACAAGAACCTTCAAAGGCTTCCATGTTGGAGGTTATATGGTGAAGGGAAGGAAAGGAGGCGACCTAAGGATCTGAAGAAATGAGGCGGAAATGGTTTGCGGATTTAACAACACGCGATTATAAACCCTCGCTGAAAACCCGTTACTCGATCGAGTGTCCCACATACGCGATCGAGTGCCACCCTACCTAATCGAGAATCCAAGCTACTCGATCGAGTAGCCTCTACTCTATCGAGTACCACGCACAACTCACAACTCAAGGTTACTTGGCACGCACATCTAAAGATTATTCCCGCTCCCAAGGTCAGTCAACCCTGGTCAAAGGGTCTCTAAAAGGGCGGGTATTACAGTGACAGTTTCCCTTGTTCCATGAGCCTTTTTAGGGCGCTAGCATAGGTTGATCCTAAGTTGGTGAATGTCCTTTGGGGAAGCTTGGCTTTCTTTGTAGATGGTTCGGGGAGGTTGACCTCGTCAATTTGGTTTGCTTGACCATAGGGACGATATCCCGTTGATGTAGACCTCTAATAGCGTCTATCCGTGGTCTTGGCTAGAACACCCTTGCGTAGGTCATCTTTGATACGGGTCCCGAGGATCTGTAGATCCTGGAAGGTTTTGATGTTCTAATACCTCAGCAGGTTGGCATAAATTGGACGGAGGTTGTTGACGAATTTCTCGACCAGGGTTGATTCGCTCGGTTTACTGACCAATTGGGTGCTCACCCTCGTCCAACAGGTTTGGAATTCGGTGAATCCCTCTTTTTCATTTTGGGTTAGGACCTCAAAGGTGCGTGTGTTGGCTTGAATTTTGACGTTGTTGGCGTATTGTTTAGCAAATTCAACGGCGACTTCGTCCCAAGTGGTAATGCTCTTTGGGTCGAGGGAATAGTACCATTGACAGGGAATTGCTTCCAAGGACGATAGAAAGATCCGGGTGAAGAGTTCTTATTTGACCCCTTTGATGGACATGTAATCCTTGAAGGCTCGGATGTGATTGAGTGGGTCTTCCACCCCTTTAAACTTAGGTACATCAGTCAAGGTAAAGTGGTCAGGCAGTTGATCCCCGATGGATTCGAACCTTCGATTGTTTTCGAGGTGAATGTTGTTTCCACAGGCCAAGAGTTGCTCTTCCAAGAGCTTGAGCTTTTTCTTGGTTTTCGTTAGAGGCAGAGTATTATGTTCTCCGGTTTCCTTGTTTTCCAGAGTGTCTATACGGGTCTCGACACGGTCAAGAGTGACCTTAAGGGCTGTGAGCAGGCTAGCTAGCTAAGCAGTTATGAGATCTCTGTTGTCATCGTTGTTGTTGTTTGACGAAGTTGAATACGGGGCCATGGTTATGAGACAGAAAATGGCTCACATTACATACCAATCCGACACGGTTTAACAACTAAACGCAGACAACAAGAAGGACAGAAAGACACTTTGGACCCAACGAGATGAGGGCACCCGTGTGTGGTGCCTTGGTGCTAACTCGATTTATGGTGCAATGGTGTTGACTGGTTTTTGACTCGCATTCAACGTAATAGCGTGACACCGTTGAATGAGTCTCGAGGGGAGATGACATATAAGTAAAGACCCATAAGTACGTTTGCTTTGACTCGGTAGACACGAGGCGGAATTGGAGTGGACTGAAATTTTCGAAAATACAAATTTTCAAAAATGTTCATTTCTTGCTTTATTGATGGCTTTCGTAGAGTAGAGATCTTTAAAGAGTCCGCCAATTGAAAAGGGCCGTCTAAGGTTTGTTTTCAAAAGACGGTTTGATTTAAAGTGGCGGCGGCTTTAAAAGCGATGCGTTGATTCCGAAGACGGATTTGAAATCCAAAATCGTGGGTTTTGAAAATTGTGGTTTGAAAAGGGTTGGAATTGTTGTGGTCTCGAGAACTTTGTGTTGTCCTCGGGATTTGAAAAGCCTCGAAATAGATGTGTCATTTTCGATTTTTGAAAGGGCCAATATATCGGCGCAAAAAGTCTATTATGTCGGCGCAAAGATCCATTATGTCGGCGCAAAACAGTTTAAAATCCGTGTTTGGAAACGGCCATTATAACGGCACACAAAGGTTGTTTTTTTGTTAAAAAATGGTTGTAAAAAAAACCGGGTTTGAAAATGGCCATTATGACGGCGCAAAAAAGGTGTTTTTGTTGAAACAGTTTTGTAAAAACCGATTTGAAAAATCGTCAATACTACGGCATAAAAAGGTGTGCAATCGTCCGCGAAAGACCGGGGTTTGAAAGGGCCATTATTACGGTGCAAAAAGGTGTTTGAAAAGGTTGGAAATGACATGGAAGGTGTTATGATCACATAGCACATAAGCACTCACAGTTCATTATATTATGCATAATGCTGACACGGGTTTTGGCTTTATAAGGGTGGTTACACACCAAGCGATCATTTCACAATTTTCGAGATGGATGCAATTCTAAACAAACTGTGTAAGGTTGGTTCCTGAACCTCGTTCATGAAGGAAATGAATGCTCTTTGAGGAATCAGAAATGTGTAACCTCAATAGTATGCTTGACGCAATCGGGATTCGAAACGCGGGGATAAGAAAACTCACGCCGACAGGACGAACCAATTGGTCAATAAAGGTTAGGTTATGGGCCCGGACAAGGAACCCGACTTATGACCGTAATATCAATTAATGCATTTTAACCAAGACCTCATTCGAGTCTCACCATCTAGGGATCGCAAAGACACAATTGTCTTAGTTTTCCCCAGCAGAATCGCCAATATGTGGACATGGGCCACCCGCACGCCAAGCCAATATGTGGACATGCGGCGGTCGGAAAGCCGACGGCGTATTAAATGCTTTCGATCGGATCGTTTTAAATCTGTCGGTTTCGTCTCAGTAAGGGTCTTGAAACTATGCAGAGATGTTCGGAGTCGCCACCAAGCAATTATGGGATGCCTGGAAACCATTCGAATCCACTTTATACCTAGGTCAATCAAGGCAAAAAGCGGTTCTTGACATAGGTACTAAAGATAAGGAATCGTCCCTCTTTTGCATCCTATCGCTAGAATGACTCTCGTTTGCCCTGGATAACATCATTCACTATCCAAAGTTTTTGAGTAAGAGGTGAGGGTACGTATTGGGAAGCCCTTTAATCGGACACCCAATCCCGCCCGTGGTACCGACCTCTACTAATCTATCTTGGTTGGTTAAATGCAATTGATAAAACGGGTAAATGCATGAATGCGCATCCATAAGTTTAAACCTAACATGTGAAATTTGATATGTTGGTTGTTTATCCAAATATCAGTAAATGATGTCGAGTTGGATATAGTGTTGATTTGCATGCAAGACGGAAAGTAAACATCCATTTATCGAGTTAGTTTTATGGTGCATAACGTGATCCATTTGTCTTAGAAAAGTGTTTTGTTAAAATAAAGCGTTTAAAGTGTAAGTTATGGACTGATCAATCTATCCGTCCTGTATTCGGGTTAACCGAAGTCGGAATCCTCCTAGACGAGTGCTGGAAAGGAAACAGGAACAGCATCAAGCAGACTATTGAGGCGCGATCCATAGGGTGATGCAAGGGAGCCTGTCCAGACTCGAAAACTGTAAATCAGGAGGCCTGTTTAGGCGCGAGTCAGGCGATGACCTAAAGGGTGTGTCCTGGTTGCTTAAAATGCTTATGAGGTCCTTTGTAAAATTATTTGTAAATGGTTGTGAAAACCCGTTTTGTTGAAAAGGTCATTGAGACCGCTTTTGTGCTAATATGAAGAACGGGACTCGGAATAATTATCATTATGTTGATAATATTCGATGTCGGGTTCGGTTTTAAAAGGTTGACATGAATAGTTTTGAATGAAAGGATGCAAAAATGTTTGATATGAACTAATTATGTTGAGTTCATTGCTTTGTAATTAAAGTGTAAAAAGATGCTTGATATGAACTAACTATATTAATTTCATTTCTTTGTAATTAGTCAAAGTTTACCATCGTACTCGAATTAAACCGAGATGGCATGTAGAACCAAGGATGATTAAGCATGTATGGCTAATATGGTTGGTTTGAAAATGTAAACAAAAGAAGAGAGGGATTATAAATACCCTTTAAAATTTAATTAACCAAATATTATCACCGAGATATGGATTAAACCGTCATGGTATGAGGAACCAAGGGTGAATATAATTTATGGTTAAAAATGCTTGTTGTGAAAATGGTTTCAAATATTTGAAATTGTAAAAACCGATTACAAATGAGAAATGAAAATGGAGGAATGTGTGAACTCAAACACATTTGAGTTCTGACCTGGGTAGCCAGAAGAGGGCGTGAGCCACCTAGTTGTGACTAAGGACTTATGCTCCGGATCAAAACTAAGTTTTGGCTCATTCAATCCGTATTTTGGACCGTGTTATGCATGTTTTAGCAGGTTAATGTCATAAAAACAGATAAAAGAACATGAAAAAAGAGGATTAATTACACCCTCATAGTTACATGCTAAGTTGCTTGAAGAGAAATAGACAAAAGTGTAAAAACTTGTTAAGTCGGAAAACTCGATTTAAAACCGTTGTTGTGAAGTAAGGAGTGTTTCTTTGTTTAGTGATGGTGTAGTTGGTCGAAGTGGTAAGTTAAGTGATTTAATGCACAATGACGGTACCAAACAATGTGTATGGCTCGTATTTTCGATCGGTAGGTCGAAAATACGTGTCGTTTGTTGACTCGGGAAGTCGAGGTCTAGAATTTTAAGGGATAAAAGAGGGGGCGGACGCTCGCGTGCATTCAAATGGTGGCATTTCAGGGGTATTTATAGAGACTTGTGTGGTTGTGTTCGTTTTGAGTGACGTGGCCATATAGGCTACTCGAAGAGGCGCGAGCATGTCCGCGGGTCTTCAAGCTGTCTTGTCATTATCAAGCATTTGGATTTATGGTTTGTTTTATCCTAGGTTTTGGATGTCATTATTGTTGTACTTGACCATCAAGTATACCGTGTATACTTAGCATGGAAGGTTTGTGATGTTTGTTTTTTATGTTTGACTCGGTTTGACACGTTGTTGGAGTCGGGATTTGAATTTCGAGTCGGTTTTTGGTCCGATGTCAGTTTTGACTCTATTTAGTGTCATTATGACCACTTTGTTGTGCATAAAACACTCCAGGTACTTTTGAAATGTTTTGAAAATTTTTTGTTTTCGAAATCGTTTGGAGTTTTCCGATGCATAGTTATACAAACTGTCGATCAAACGTAGCGATTCCTAAGCATGTTGTAGTCCGATAATCATCTGGTGTTTGTTGGGGATTCAACAGATAATGGGTATCTACACTAGTGTTATCAATAGTGTATGATTAATAATGCATGTTGGTAGAGTAGCTACTACTGCTACGGTAGCGTACCAAGGATGGTAAGTAGGGTGACGTAAGGACTAACTCGGGTGAGCCACAGATAGCCGACGGACTCCTGAACCTTCTCTTTTTGTTGCAGGGACTTCATCGTTCTCATTCGACCTGAAATTTCAAGCCATAAGCAATCACTCTACCGAGTACGAGTCCCACTCGACCGAGTGGACCCTGGCACTCGATCGAGTGGACTAGTTTCCAGAAGCTGGAAACATTCTGGAAAGTAGGGCACTCGACCGAGTGAACTCGACCACTTGACCGAGGGAACACACCACTCGACCGAGTGAGTGCTAGGCTCAGAACTTTACATGGGTTTAACCCTTTCTTCATTTTTTATCTTCTTCATATCTTCTTTTCACCTCACTCATTTAACATCAAAATTCCTCCAAAATTAATTCCATAACTTCATTTTCCATCTCAAATCCCTTCTTGTGCGGCCCTGTTCTTTTGGACTTCTATTTGTCTCTTTAAGTTCAGTTCAGTTCAATTCAGTTCTTATAAGTTCAGTTCAGTTCCTATAAGTTCAGTTCAGTTCAACGCTTATAAGTTTAGTTCAGTTCTTATAAGTTCAATTCAGCTCCTATAAGTTCAGCTTAGACAAGTTCATACAACTTATATTAACTATAAATTCATACCCGTTTTTTAATATTGGCGAATTTAAAAAAATAGTGCGCTTTTCATTAAAATCAATGCAAAAAATTCAATATTAAAATTATCATATACACATTAGTCTTAAAAAAAACCAAAAAATAAAATAAAACCCACGCAGTAACTATATCCACAAAAATTAGTGTAAGTAAAATAGTCAAACACATACTACATGTTATCTTCTTCTACATCTAACATCTAACAAATTAGTGTAAGTGTAAGGAAGCTATGTACAAGGTACGAATTAACATAGTAAAAGACATTCGTCGAGATAATGAATTTGATGATGTGAGTTAAAATGAAGATCAAGCTGAAAGTGACGAGGAGGATGATAATATGGAAATAGATAGTTAGAAAAAAAATGTAATATGTAATTTATTTTTTAATGTAATGTATTGTAGTACTTATAAAAAAAATTAACTTATATAAAACGTAAAAATATTATAAGTACAGTTCTACTTCTATAAGTTCAGCTCAAATAAGTTCACTTCAGCTCATATAAGTTCAGTTCAGCTTCTATAAGTTCAGTTCAGTTCAGCTCTTATAAGTCCAGTTCAGTTCAGCTCCTATAAGTTCAGTTCAGTAACTTAAAGCCCAAAAGAACAGGGCCTAGGTAGACCATCTTTCCTCTTGTTTTCTCCATCTTAATTTGTTTAGATCTACATTAATTTGTCAAATATTTGTCAATTATTTACATGTTTTTGCTTAATTCATAATAGTAAATAGCTTTCTACACCATTGTTGTTGCTAAATATCAAATTTTTATGTCAATTTTGCCACCTAAAATGAAGAACACGAAAATGGTGTATTGAGTTTATAAGTTAATTTTGGTTCTTGTTGTCGGGTTTAATTGAACAACGAAGGCTTAACCTTTGTTGTTATTGATGGATCTTGTTTGGTATGTGAAAATTCTGTCTTAAAACTCCGGCTTAAATTTTCGAAATATAGGGAGGTCATACCTAAATTTAGATTTTTCATGAGTAAAACGTGGTTTAATTGCCTTATAAGACCACCATATTTATTAGTAATGTGGTGTATTGTCTTAAAACGAAACAAATTTCGTGTTAAGGTCGGGTAAATTTTCGAAAATTCTCCTAAGTACCAATGAACAAGTTTTAATTCATCACATGACAATGATTTAAGTGTGTTGTTAAGCTAGGAATTTGATGGTTATTGTTATACTATGGCGTAAACTAAGAAATTTTCGTCTTAAAAACGGGACCACTTTTTTTTCAAGAATTTAGTACTAACTATGTCAAAATTTTGATTTTATACTCACAACATGTTTTACTTACTGATGGTTACCATAAATCTCTAACTTATGATGCTTGGGGAAGCTTTACATTGAAAATTTTTCCGTTTTAAAGACCTTAAAGTGTCGGAAAAAAGTACTTTACTTACCAGGATTTTATTTTTATCAAACCAATTCTTGTCCTAATTGCCTCTTAAAAACTTGGTTTGTAATAACATGTACCCTATTATGTTAAAATTTTCTGTCTTAAAATTTTCAAGATTTTCGGGAGAAATGACCATTATGCTAAGAATTTAGTGTAGTATTTCATTGTTGAATCAAGTTTGAACAAAGTCGGATGATAAATAAAGGTAGTGTGTGTGAATGAAGTTACGTTTTGAAGTCATATTATTCCACAAGAATTACAAACTTTCGGAAAACTTGTAACATGAGAAAAATTTCGGTTTGGTTAAAATACAAAGGGAGCTATGTTAAAATTTCATTTAAGTTGGCATTTACCAATTTAAGAAGTTGGAGAAAATTTTCATTCATATTAAAAGTTGGCTTCAAATTCTTACCTTTCCTATTCTATATCTTGTTGTGGGGTTTTATTTTGTAGCATGTCAAGAAGCACGAGAAACACCCGTCGTAAGAACACCCATTAGCAATAACCCCAACCCTAACCAGAAGCACCACCCACCTTTACTCTCCCGGGATATCCGGGAATAGCCTTTGAAAGTGAACCCCATAAGAATGCTTTCCTAGCCTATACCCAACGAAGAAAGAATGTCACTAGATGTGTATCGAAAGATGCCTTGGTAACCTTGGGAATAGAAGAGGAGGTGCATGATATTTTTCAGGTACTTGGAATGGAAGGGTTGTACAACTTAGTGGAAATAAGTTACCGAAACCTCACCCTAGAATTTTTGAGCTCTTTTGTCTACAGCAAGAGAGATCACTTCGTGAACTTTCGTCTTAAGAACACTTCCTTCAACCTAGCAAGTGATACCTTTGCGGAACGTTTAGGTGTGGGAAAGAGGACCGACTTCACCATTGACAAGGTAGATAAAGAGCCAAAAGCCACAAAATACATTGACCTTTATACGGGAAACCAACACACCGATGTGAGTGCAATGAAAATCAATGATGTTGAGCACCCCGTCCTAAAGAACTTTTTCCGCACCTTGACCCATATCCTCTATGGGAGGAAAGACTCTAGCAAGCTAAACTCCACTGAGGTACTACTTTTTAGCTCTTACCTCAATCCCTTCTTTGAGAGGCAATTCTACTTTAGTCTTGTGACCATGGTGAGCTTGGCCTTTAAGAGGTTTACTAAGTCCGATAAGTGCTCTTTCGGTTGTAGCGCTTTGGTGACTAGGTTAGCTAAGAACCTATTAGGCTATGATCCGCGGGATATTGATAGGCCGATGAGTACCAAGGTGCCCTACACTTTAACATCCCCAACAAGAAAGGTATGTTTTAGCTCACGGATAGGAAGGATAAGGTTGGCTATTCGCGGAAGGTAAATGTGGATTTTGCCCGAGACCGCTCATTTGCCCGAGAGGACCCCACCTCGTCCTCCGGCCCGAACTGATCTCATTCCGAGTAAGTTTACTTATACCCTTGATGATGAGGAGGTAGAACGGGCTCCGACACCGCCACTCCTTCCCGACCCTCCAAGGACTTCTCCACATGCTCCATCATCCTCCTACGTGCCCATGCCTTCACTGCCCCAGCATCACCCTAGGCATTTTACTTATGCCCCGTCATCTTCTTATATGCATTAGCCTTCGCCACTTCATAACCCTCCTAGGAATTCTATGCGTATTCTAACATACACCGAGGGATGTACCCATCCCCCACCGGCATATAATCACCAATACCCCATGGCGGACCTTATTGAGAGGGTGAACCACTCCTTAGTCCTAAGGGATATGCATGAGTTCACCTACAACCAAGGTATAAGACCTACTCGACGCCCTAGCTTTTGTTCCGGGGATCGGAATACTTCGGGGGTCTTTATAGCTTATGGTATCCAACCCTCGGATTGGGGGTACTAGAGTCCCTCTTGGTGATGGACACTTGTTTGGTCCTTGGGCGGGACCTCACTATGCCACCGGGAGTTTCTTTGGCGATGCGTATCATGGAGGTGGGAGGGGTGCTTACCAAGAGGGTGAAAGTGGTGGTTACCAAGGAAGTAGAAGTGGATGAGGAGCGTCGGGTTGGGCATCGGGACTTATGGAGTACGAAGGCGGCTATACTAATGCGATAGTGGAGGATGGGGCAACGGACTCCTCGGGCAAGACAAGGAGTGAGGAGTATAACATCCGAAGAGAAGAGTCGCCGGTAAAGAATGAAGAAGCCATAGTTCGATGGGTGAAAATGCTTGGTAAGAGGAGAAAGTACTCTTCTTAGTCTTGTTTGTTTTGAATAAACTTGTTTGACATTTGTGTCGGTTTGACACTTGAACTATTTATTTTTGGATGTTGTAATTATGGACATAAGGCCTAGAATTGGCTTGTGTTAGGATGTTGGATGGTGTGGTAATCACCATCGGAATTTATTTGCTCTTACGGAGAAAAATAGATAACTTAGGAAGGAAGGGATGCTCGAAAAGGTTCTGCCCAGTAGACACTCGATCGAGTGCCCGCTTCACTCGATCGAGTGGCCGTCTAATTGACCGAGTGGCCATCTCAGTCGATCGAGTGGACTGATTGCGTATGATTTTGCTTGTTTTCGACCAATAATTTTATAGATACCCCTATTTTGAGATCCTAACGCCCTCTTGATGGTTGGATGACCATAGAAATATTGCGTAATTAGTTTTCATGAATTTTTTACGTTTGATAATGTGCTTAGTATGTTGATTATGGCTTGGTGTATCATTCTTCAAGATGGGTGATTGATATATAGTAATATGGCATGATTGGGTAGATAACAAAGACAAGATACTGGACTTGTGTGTTATGTATTAGTTTTCGTTATTATACTCGGTAACACAAGGTGTATGTGATGTTAAGATAGCGTAAAGTCTTGTCATAAGATATGTAATAGATAATGACTTTATATGCACTGACAGTCTTTCATGGTTATAATCAATATTGATTGTATGGAGCGGAGATAGAAATTGTAACACCCCCATACTCCAAGTGCCTTACCAGGACCACTTAGGTATAAAGATGCTACCATCTCGGTTACCCGAGGCATGATAATCATAAGACAATGAAGAAACATACTTTATTAAACAAGTTAAGTGATTACATAACAAAACCAACTGTAAGCAAAATACAACTGCTCTCAAACTATAAACCAACAGAAAGGAACTGTCCTAACAAACACAGCGGAAGACTAAAGACTCTGATATGTGATGACTCCATCCCCAGCTAGATCCCACGCGTATCCAAGATATACCTGCCAAGCAACTGCTCACCACCCCCGAATGGATCACCACGATTTTAAAACATTTAAACGGGTCGTACTAATCACACAATTTATATACATATCAACAATCCGATAAATGTGTGACAGCTCACACCGTCACATATACAATCACACCAATCCCAACAATCTCGATCACCGATCCCCAACCGGACCACCCGCCAGTGGGAGACCGCAGCCGTACCCACCAAATCCCCGCTCTTCATACCGAGCGATAAACCCATGTTCATTAATGTGCACATCCCCTTCCGTGGCGGGTTCCACGAAGGGCGAAACCAGGGCGTGAAGCCACTCTCGCAAGTGACTCCACTCGGTAGAACGCATCTCGAGAACCATAGGCAACCAGTCACAATCACAATATCAACAACCGTCTGAATCTATCAACAATGTACAATCACAATCACAGCCGTCACAATACAATTACTATAACAAACAATCAATCTCAACACATCAACAATCATCCCATTATGGGACTAATGCGAGTAGGAAATCCTGCACAGTAAGCACACAATCGGACGGTCTCTCTGCTTTGAGTCAAAAGCTTCCTCTATGAACCCTCCTCCTATCATACAACATATAGAGGCTACCAAATCACATACTACACATAAACCCCCAAATCTCTAAATTAGGGTTTAACCAAATCAAAGGAAAGACAATAAAAAGGGTACATAGATCTTACCCTCGACGCAAGGAACTCAACGGTATAACCAACGACGCGAACTGACCTTCCAAACTCCGGGGATTGCTAATTATGCGATTAGAATGAAGAACTTGCTTGCTTTCTCTCTTAAACAGTAATTTAGGTTTTGCAAAAGTGATTTAGAACAATGACGACAAAGCTTATATACCTTAATCGCATAATTAACAAAACTCGAGAAAACTCCCCGTAAAACCGGCTACTCGATCGAGTAGCTAAGGTACTCGATCGAGTGCCCTCTTACTCGATCGAGTACCCACGTTACTCGATCGAGTACCCAACAGGTCAGAAACTATTTTAAAACGCAACTCACCCTTACTCGACAGAGTAAGGCCTACTCGATAGAGTACCCAAAGACTTATAAATACGGAGTATTACAGTCTTCCCTCCTTAAAAAGAACTTCGTCCCCGAAGTTCAACCCATACATACAAACAACCATACTGACTCGACCAAGACACAACAACTTAGCTAAGGACTCAAGAACTCGACCGAACATAGAACATGAACTCTTGACACCCACTCCACCAACTATGTTTACTTCCACAACATGACTCACTATATCGTATCTACCACATATATATCTCTCACGACACCAACTCCATGCATAACCAACTACCATCCTCTAATGCTGCTAGCTCCATAATATCATCAACTATCAAATCCAATACCAAGACACTCATAGACATCAAACGGAATGTTACATTCTACCACCCTTAAAAAGGAACTTCGTCCTCAAAGTTTACTCACACTCGTAACCTCATCATCCAACTGTCAACACTAGTGAAATATTCTCATACTCCTAAACATCACGCTACTACAAGCACGGTCATGACCTTTAATAAAATCACCCACAACACGAATCGATCTTATATTCTACATCAAGACTCAACTTCCGAATATATTATCATATGTACAACCATCAAAATCTGTCCTCGTAACTCACTAATACCCAAACCATATCTATATCTCATTACCCTCTGTACCACCACATGTCAAAGATAACCGTCTATAAACCAAACACTCACCATTCTTATATCCAAGGCTCCCATACATAAACATTTCTCATTCCTCAACTCATTCGGCATAGCACCTAACCTATACCATAAACTCGTAGCAAATCACCATACCCACTCTTCATTATTACTGCCAAACAACATACCTCTCTATGTAAGGCACTTATCTCCCAGAAGCATAACTCACGATCCGTACTCATTACGTACACGCACACTAGATCCTCAAGTTCTTTCTTTCATTACCGTAAAACTCATACACAACTTAACATGACACTAATTCCCCAAACACCCTACACTCACTGTCTCAACAAAAGATTATGAACTACCTGCCGCTTTCAGATCATTAAAACACATGTTCCACGAATCATTTTCCATTACCATGTCTACCGATGTCTCATCTGAAAACAAGATCAAAATTACTGTAACAACCTCTCACAACCGTGTCCCATCAACAGAATATCACTATAATATGACAACAACGAAAACATATACAACTCTATTTCATATCATATTCTACCTCATTCCCAACTTAACTGGTAAAGAAAACATCAATCAACGGACAACCGTCTATCTGCGCACAAAACCGAAACTCGCAGGAGCAACATCAAACAAAACAACAATCTATGTATAACTGGTATGTACTTTCAAAACTCGAATCATAATCATCCCGCCTACTCCACCACAACCGGTGACGGCATCACAACACCGCCACCAACAGCCACACCGTAGTGCTAAAATACCCGCATCACAGCACTGTGTACCATGCCCGGATCACCACCCGAGGCACCACAACCACACCGATAGACATCACAACTGCATACAATTCCCATAAATACTGACTCGGATAACTTCTCGTGCAAGAAAAACTTACTCAAATCGACTTTATTAAATCACCACGCAACATATTATATGGATAAACAGATAAGCATCTCATGAACATCATTTCTACCATTTCACGGAATACACATGTGTTATCAATACACATAAAATTATAACTAGCCATGTCAAATCAATCAAATTATTACCTTTTTGGATATCATTCAATTAAATTACCGTGTCCAACATATATATTACCGAACATTCATAAAACAACTTTATAATTATCACACCATACCACTTCTTGTGAGGTCAGAACCTCACACTAACATTTACACATAACATAGACTCGTAATCACAACCAACTAGTCAATCCTGACCACGTAAGTTACCACTCGATAAAGGTTACCTGTCGCCCGAGTTTAACTCATATGCTCCTCATGACATATTCCCCCATTCGCACAACCATCACTTCCTGCCAAATATAACCATACCTTTACTATTCAACTATTAGCATCCGCCTCATCTAACCACATCTTATACCCTCTCCCAATCATACACAACAATCAGGTCCCTACCAAATCAACCTCTTTAGAATTGCTACCTTTCTAATATACCATCACTCTTAACCACTAGTGACAACACCACAATGCCACCACTGCTCGTATATCAACCTCTTACACTCATATCAACATAACATGGTTTTTCTCCTATTTTTGGTTAACATTCCAAATAACGAACATCAAACCCATCCACAAAATTATCTCAACATTATTCCCAATACCATCTTATTTGTATTGTCATCCAACTCTCCACCAAATACCTCGTATCGTGCCAATACTCCACCAACTTCTTACTCCCTTAATTCCTCGAAACTCATTATCAATCATGTTGTCCTGAAACTCCTATATATCCTTTAGCTAACATCCTCGTGATACTATCACACATTTCGATGATTCCTTACCTTTATATCACATAACTCCGGTGAACATTTTCCTCAGCTTACTTTTATCCTTCTTTCCTCTTTACACTCAATAATACCAATTAATAGTCCAACTCCTTATTCCTTCTAGCTAACTCTTTAGAAATCCAGTTACCCCTTCGTTGCTCCAAAACTCAAATTCCATTATTTTCTACCGACATCATCTCACTCTTTCTTACCATGGCTCTTCTCTTATTACGCTATCACTAACACTTGCCACTAATCTATCCATAGAATCAACGTTTAATGTTCAAACAATTGCATCTCCCTTTTTACATCTCTAGAAATCAGAATTCATTTAATACCGTTAATTACCCAAGGAAATCACACAGTAGTTTCATCTTTTAATAAACCAAACCTCCCAAACTCACTCACTGTCTACAAATACACCTCGTGACATGTCTCCACAAAGTTCACTATATATTACTCTTCTCAACCCCTTTAAACGAACTTTCACTACATATATCCATAACCCACACGACTCCTAACAATTTCCCTCCATAATTCTTTACACATCTCAAGCTGCCACTATCCACATCCTTACTTTCAATCTTTTATTCTCACGTTCATTATACTCACATCATCCCTTGCCCATATTTACTTACTTTTACATTACTCAACACACAATCATGTGACTCATCCCGTCTCGCAAAACGTGTGCCATGCCTCAATAAACTATACCAATCTTCCTTTTCTTTTTCCACCGTCTATCATAATCACATATAACTCATGTCCTCCCCACCGAACTCATACTCATCATAAGTGCCACTCTTTACATCATAAGATTGGGTAACTTACGTTTCAGGACCAACACATACGTAAAACAATGCATAAAGAAGTAATACAACACCTTTGAATTAAACATAAAGTAGGGTAATATCCGTATAAGACCCTTTAAATTTAGGACTATAACGTAAATTTAACATGTGAAATATGGTCATAAACGAAAAACAATGAAAAACGATAAAGCACAAGAATTAACCTTCGGTCCTAGTGCGATTCGGCAATGAGAGATCAAAGTAGACCTCCTCCTAATTGTTGCACCCAAGAACGTCTGAGAATATGCCCTTGTGCTAGAAATGTGTTCTCTAATTGCCTTGCAATATTGAGAGAACTCGATGTGAGTTTTTATCAGATGTGAGATCTAGGTTTCAGAGAGAAATGATCTCCAAAACCCTAATTTTGTTGTCAAAATGAATTAGGTTTCAAAAGGAGAGAAGGCTCTCCTTTTGTTGCCTCGGTCCGCGGGTCACTAGAGGAGGGAGTGGGCTTTCCACTTTCTCCTCATTTAACTCGTGATCCGACTCGTCTCGCTAAAATGTATATGACGCGGTTTTTTATTATAGATCGTCATCGGTTATCGGCTATTAAAATATCAACTAATAACACGGGTCAGTTGAAGTATTAATACATGTCCGACAAAGACGATATTGTATAATTTATTCAATATACATTAATTAAATATAATCGTTTATATTTAATTTACGAATTAACTGCTTAATTCGCCTTAACCCATTTTATTTAATCCGTATTAAATAAAATATCTCAACATCACGTTTGACTAATTACTAGTCAATAACTCGGACTAACCGGTTAGTCAAAATTGGCATCAACATGATTTGTATTTTCATCTGTCACATCTCTCAAACGTATCCTATAGGTGTGACTTTTAGGGACCAGTTGATCACCGCCATCTGTATGACAATAACGTCAAACTTATCTAGCAAGCCAACCGTTATTGATAAACGTGGATCAACTGATAATAATACCAAAAGTATGCCCTTTGATCCTTTTAGAGATTTATAAGTCCGTACAAGTGTATGTGCAATGACGTTATCCGCACTAACTGGAGGACACAGCTCCAACAAACTCCCACTTGTCCGTACAAGTGTATGTGCGATAACCGATTCTAATATTCATTTAAAATTTCTCCCACTCAATGTAAAACAATTTGCAGATCCGGATCCGCAAAGGTCGTATTCTACAATCGATCTGTATCAAGAGTGGTTTCCCCGACTAGAGAGTAACTTAACTGATAAAACGAATCCGTATCCGAGCATGGCCATGCATTTCGATTCTGACTCCTCGAGTGGCCCCGAAAAATATCGAGTACCCGATAAAGGCTGAATATTTCCTTCAACTCGACTCCTTCCGATCTAAGCACAGCATGAAATGACCCAGAAAAAAATCTACTTGGCCCCTGTTACGGATGACCGTGAGAAAGAAACCAAAGTCACCCAAAATCTGCCTTAGTCTCAAGAGACAGTCGATAGTCAAAAGAATCGACTCTTAGGATCACCATGAAGGTCCTATCCACGACCGGGCACCGAATGTTGTAAAACATTTAGGACTCCACGTCGATGTCACAATTGTGTCCTACGAGATATCCGTATAACTCGCCTCTGTGATTGGTCAGTCAACCGTTTGACTTATGGCTTGTTGAACCCACCATCAACCAACGTCACAAAATAATTGCCGAGTTATCACTCATATGGGCAATTAAGGACCAAAAATATAATGTTTGTTCAGTTCACTTTGTGGTGTTCAAAATTGTCGTACAAATTCCACATGAAAAACAAAATATATAAATATCAAAACGATGATGTCGTATAGAGTACATAAGGGAATGAATCTAATCCATAAAAGAGTACTACAACTTAGGAACACGTTTAATTCCCATGGAATTAACGTGCCCTTCATGCTTATCTTGTCGTAATGGTTTAGTGAGAGGATCTGCTATGTTATCATCTGTAGCAATCTTTTCTATCACTACTTCCTTTTGCTCCACGTAATCTCAGATTAGATGAGCTTTCCGTTGTACATGTCTAGACTTGTTGCGAGACTTTGGCTCCTTAGCTTGGAAGATGGCACCACTATTGTCGCAATATATGGTGATCGGGTCATTCGAACTAGGCACTACAGATAGTCCATGTAAGAATTGACGCATCCATATCGCTTCCTTTGTAGCTTCAGACGCGGCATAGTAGTCAGACTCAGTCGTAGAATCTGCTGTAACAGTTTGTTTGGAACTCTTCCAGCTGACTGCAGCGCCATTAAGATTAAAAACGAATTCAGACTGAGATTTCGAGTCATCTCGATCCGTTTGGAAGCTAGAATCTGTGTAACCGGTTGCGCATAGCTTTTGAGGGCCTCCATAAGTCAATGCCCAATCTTTAGTCCTCCGTAGGTACTTAAGAATGTTCTTGACAGCCAGCCAATGTGATTCACCTGGATGCTGTTGGAATCGACTTGTCATACTCAATGCATATGCCACGTCAGGACGTGTGCATATCATGGCATACATGATTGATCCTATAGCCGAGGCATAAGGAATCCGTGTCATGCGCTCTTTCTCTTCCGGTGTCTCTGTGCCGAGACTTGCTCAAATGCACCCCTGGAGCCATAGGAAGAAACCCTTTTTGGAGTTAGTCATCTTTGAATCTCTCTAGGACTTTGTCTATGTCGGACTCTGGTGAGAGATAACATCCGACGTGATCTATCTCGATAGATACGGATGCCCAAAATTCTTTGTGCCTCACCCAGATCTTTCATCTGGAAATGGTTTTTCAACCATACTTTCACCGAAGTTAAGAGAGGTATGTCATTCCCAATCAGGAGTATATCGTCAACATACAATATTAGAAAGACAATCTTGCTCCCACTCGACTTGATATACAGACATGGTTCCTCGACCGATCGAATGAATCCATTTTCTTTTATCACTTGGTCGAAGCGATGATTCCAACTCCGAGATGCTTGCTTAAGTCCATAAATGGAACGCTAAAGCTTGCACACTTTCTTAGGATTTTCTGGATCAATGAAACCTTCGGGTTGTACCATGTACAACTCTTCCTCCAAAAAACCGTTTAAGAAGGCGGTTTTCACATCCATTTGCCAAATTTCATAGTCATGAAAAGCGGCGATCGCTAAGATAATCCGAATGGAACGCAGCATGACTACGGGTGCAAAGATCTCATCATAGTGCAAACCTGGCACTTGGGTGAAACCTTTAGCAACTAGTCGTGCTTTGTAGATATCTTGTTGACCTTCCACAGAATGCTTTATCTTGTAAAGCCATTTGCATTGAAGGGGACGAACCTTAGCAGGTAAGTCAACAAGATCCCACACGTTGTTCTCATACATGGAGTCCATCTCGGATTGCATGGCCTCAAGCCATAGCTTTGAGTCAGAACTAGTCATGGCACCTTTATAGGTTGCGGGTTCACTACTCGTTAAGAGTAGAATGTCATCTATGTCATGTTCCTCGACCATACCAATGTATCTGTCCGGAGGAATAGAGACTCTTCCCGACCTCCTAGGTTCCTCAGGAATATTAACCGCAGCCGGGATTGAAGGAATTGGTTCCTCCAATGGTTGCTCGGTATTTGGTTCTGGAACCTCCAATAGCTCGAAGGTTCTATCACTCTTTGCATTCTCGAGAAATTCCTTCTCTAAGAATGTCGCACTAGCCGCAACAAAAACACGTTGTTCGGTTGGCGAATAGAAGTAATGACCAAGTGTTCCTTTAGGATAACCTATAAAGTATGTCTTGACCGATCGCGGGCCGAGCTTATCCTCGTGTCTCCACTTGACATAAGCCTCGCAGCCCCAAACCCGTATAAAGGACAAGTTAGGGACCGTTCCCTTCCATAGTTCATATGGAGTCTTGTCAACACTTTAGACGGACTTGGTTAAGTATTAGAGCAAATGACAGAATAGCATAACCCCATAATGAATCAGGTAATACCGTGTGACTCATCATGGATCGAACCATATCAAGTAGAGTTCGATTTCTCCGTTCGGACACACCATTCAACTGAGGTGTTCCAGGTGGAGTTAACTGTAAGGCAATCCCACAGTCCTTAAGGTGTTGATCAAACTCGTGAGAAAGATACTCGCCACCACGATCTGAACGCAGTGTTTTAATCTTTCTACCCAGTGAGTTACGTACCTGTTCGGTATTCTTTGAATTTCTCAAAGGATTCACTTTTGTGCTTCATTAAGTAGACATAGCCATATGTACTTAAATCGCCCGTGAAAGTGATGAAATACCTATAGCCTTCTCGTGCAGTGATTGACATAGGTCCACATACATCCGTGTGTATGAGCCCTAATAGGTCAGCAGCGCGCATTCCAACACCTTTGAAGGAAATCCGAGTCATCTTACCGATGAGACATGATTCACACGTGCCAAATGATTGAAAATCAAAGGCCGAGATAGCTCCATTCTTTATGAGCTGTTTTACGCGTTTCTCATTAATGTGTCCCATACGGCAGTGCCATAGGTATGTTTGATCTTTGTCACCAACCTTTAACTTTTTATTCATTACGTGTAATATTTCGGTGGTCTGATCCAAAACATAAATTCCGTTCATGGAGACTGCCTTGCCATAAATCATATTGTGTAAAGAGAAAATACAAGAATTATTCTCTATTACAAATGAAAAACCAAGTTTGTCAAGTGCAGAAACTGAAATAATGTTTTTAGAAAGACTGGGTACATAATAGCAGTTATATAAAAATAACTCAAATCCGCTAGGAAGCTGGATCACATATGTTCCCCTCGAGACGGCAGCCACTCGTGCTCCATTCCCGACACGCAGGTCCACCTCACCCTTTACGAGGGGTTCGATGTTTCGGAGCCCCTGCACATGATTACACAGATGAGAACCACAACCAGTATCTAGTACCCAAGTTCCGTAACTTGCGTGGTTAATCTCAATCATATGAATAAAAGTAGAAGAGGAAGAAAACATACCAACAGGTTTAACGCGACCTGCCTTTATGTCCTCATGGTATACGGGACATGTACGCCTCCAATGCCCAGTCTTGTGGCAATGGTGACACTCCATGTTACCATCCTTGCTCTTTGTCGCGCCTGATGAGTTGCTCGACTCACCAGGACCACTCTTACCTGAACCCGACTTCTTGAACTTCGGTTTACCTACTGATAGGTCTGCTTTAGCTTTGCCCTTACCCTTGCCCTTGTTTGACACAACGAGAACATCCTGTTTCATGCTCCCACTGAACTTCATGTCCTTCTCGGTCTGTACGAGAAGTGAGTGCAGTTCATGGGGACTTTTCTTCAAATCATTCATATAGTAATTCGCTCTAAAGAGCGCAAAACCATCGTGGAGTGAATGAAGCATGCGGTCAATAACAATGTTCTCGCTGATCTTACAATCAAGCGTCTCCAGCTTCTCGACATTCTCAATCATGCTGAGAATGTGTGGGCTAACTGGTTGGCCCTTCTGGAGTCTCGCATCAAAGAAGCGAGTGGTATGCTCATAGGTCACGATTCTCGGTGCTTTCGAGAATTCCTTAGTGAGCGTGGTGAAAATCTTGTTTGCACCATGGGCTATGAAGCGTTTCTGCAAATTAGGTTCCATTGCAAAAATGAGTACGTTTTTAATCGCACCCGCTTCCATACAGAAATCGTTAAACTTGGCGATCTCATTAGCTCTAGCCGTGGGACCTGGGTTTGGCGGGATGGGCTCTATTAGATATTTGAGCTTCCCGTCAGCAGCGGCAGCATTCCGTAATGCCGCCTCCCAGTCCGCGAAGTTTGATCCATCATTCTTGATCGAGTAGACCGATTCATCTCCGATTCATGAAGATCCGAAGCCAGGACTCACGGTCCAATGTGGCACTTGGCATTGGGTCGTTAGTTGGACCACCATTTCGTTATAGCGGTTTAAAAATTCGTGTTCTACACTTTGAAAAGAAAGAAAAACAAAACCGAAATAAGCAACTCATCGAGGTGATTTAAGTCTATTTAAAATGTATTTTAACGTGTAGACTCAAGCACTTGCATAATTGATCTTCCTCAAGAATGATACAAGTGATCCCAAGACTCAATTTCCGTAAATTGATAAGCCAACTGTTTAGCTAATTCTTCCGTAAGAACTCTTGGTCGATAGATTTACGTAAATCCTATCTATAGTCCACCATGATCACAGGATCGTACGAGTGACCATAGTGTTGAGATAAAATAGGTCAATCGGTTCCAACTTACCCGACGTAGAAGGGGTCATATTATGCCTACCGACGAAGAAGGGACTCATTGGAGTTTGACCTATAAAGACCGTTCTCAATTTTGTTTATACGAGGAAGATCCCATCAAGTTAATTTTAATTCATTTTAAGTGAACAAATAACTAGCGTCTGCGTGAATGAATTAATTTAGGTGATGGCTTAGCATAGATCGTGTGACATGAGAATGTCAAAGGAAACTAACTCGTGACCTCTATATGTGTCAGTTTTCATGCAATAATTAGGTAGTTTGGTTTTAGGCGGAATATGATGCAAATTATCGTTACGAAAAAATAAATAAAAGAATGCAATACGTAAATAAAATTCCTAGTGTGGCCTATCCTAGTAAAAAGAACATAATACAACTTTGGAATCCACCGTTGGACCCGAAAAGCTTGTCTTGATGTTCCATCTTTGACCTTGCAGCGGGAGTGAGCATCCGATCTCCATCTTTGGTCTTCTCAAAATTACAATTAAAATTTACAAATATAAACCTATTTACATTCTAAATACAAAAAAAAACTGTAATTACAAGTGAAAAATCGAAAACGGAGATACGAGATCTCAAAATACAACCAAGACCGTGTTCCATCATTACGGTAACACGTTCTACTAAGGCCACACTAAGTTACAACCGATTGTAGAATAAATAAATACGTAATAAAAGCATTCAAGACATTCAAAATTAACGATAAATAAAATGCATCAACTAAAACAAATTTATTCGTGACATAATTCCGTAATTATGTTAAATTTATCCAAACCACCTTTTAACGATTAAAATTTATGTGATAAAACTGCTTCTATCAGTTTAATTTTAATCTATTACAATTCGTTACTTTAAATACACTTTAAAATAACTCAATGGTACGTGTGTGAACCGTTTCAAAATCATAGCGAGTGTACAATATCCGTATAAAGTACATATTAAGGCCAAAAGAAAATTTAAACAAAAAAAATAAATTTTCAAAGCTGCCAGAACAAAAATCCCTCGATCCAGGGACAAAAGTGCTCGATCGAGGAACAAAAGGGCTCGATCGACTGAACTGCTAGTCGATCGAGAGGTATGCTAATCAGAAAGTACTCGATCAACAATAATGGAGGTCGATCGAGGGCTTTTATCAGCAAATCTGCTCGATCGAGTACGAGGACTTCTCGATCGAGCAGTGGGGTTTTAAACAGAGGTCGATCGAGTACTGCAATTACTCGATCGAGCAAAAACAACAAGGAAGGGCTCTCGATCGAGTAGAAACATGCTCGATCGAGGGCAAAAACATTCTGAAAACATGAAACCCTCGTGAAAACAGGTTTTGAAACAAAAACATCTCAATTTTGATCAAAACCGCATCAAAACAAATTTACAATCTGACAAAACTTGACATATTGTTATAATCTCCGTATAAAATAACAATATGCAAAAGAACAAAACAAAAATGAAACAAAAACAGCCGTGTAAAACGAGTGACGGCACGGTTTTCGAGACAAAAACAATCGTTTCAAAATCGTTTTATGAAAAATCACAATGAAAATTTACGTAACCTCGCTCTGATACCACTTGTAGGGTAATATCCGTATAAGACCCTTTAAATTTAGGACTATAACGTAAATTTAACATGTGAAATATGGTCATAAACGAAAAACAATGAAAAACGATAAAGCACAAGAATTAACCTTCGGTCCTAGTGCAATTCGGCAATGAGAGATCAAAGTAGACCTCCTCCTAATTGTTGCACCCAAGAACGTCTGAGAATATGCCCTTGTGCTAGAAATGTGTTCTCTAATTGCCTTGCAATATTGAGAGAACTTGATGTGAGTTTTTATCAGATGTGAGATCTAGGTTTCAGAGAGAAATGATCTCCAAAACCCTAATTTTGTTGTCAAAATGAGTTAGGTTTCAAAAGGAGAGAAGGCTCTCCTTTTGTTGCCTCGGTCCGCGGGTCACGAGAGGAGGGAGTGGGCTTTCCACTTTCTCCTCATTTAACTCGTGATCCGACTCGTCTCGCTAAAATGTATATGACGCGGTTTTTTATTATAGATCGTCATCGGTTATCGGCTATTAAAATATCAACTAATAACACGGGTAAGTTGAAGTATTAATACATGTCCGACAAAGACGATATTGTACAATTTATTCAATATACATTAATTAAATATAATCGTTTATATTTAATTTACGAATTAACTGCTTAATTCGCCTTAGCCTATTTTATTTAATCCGTATTAAATAAAATATCTCAACATCACGTTTGACTAATTACTAGTCAATAACTCGGACTAACTGGTTAGTCAAAATTGGCATCAACATGACTGTATTTTCATACTGTCACATCTCTCAAACGTATCCTATAGGTGTGACTTTTGGGGACCAGTTGATCACCGCCATCTGTATGACAATAACGTCAAACTTATCTAGCAAGCCAACCGTTATTGATAAACGTGGATCAACTGATAATAATACCAAAAGTATGCCCTTTGATCCTTTTAGAGATTTATAAGTCCTTGCACTAACTGTTAAGGACACTAGCCCCAACACATAATATGCAACGAATGTCAAAAGATAAACATATGACCCGAAACACGCATATGACCTGCACAGACCCCACTCGATCGAGTACCAGAACCTACTCGATCGAGTTGAGGCTACTCGATCGAGTGCCCAATCATGCTCGATCGAGTGCCCCGACTCCAGAACCCAAACAGACCTTCTGATCTCTGACTTACTCGACCGAGTAGCCCGGCTACTCGATCGAGTTCCCAAAAACACGATTCTGGTCAAAATAACGACAAATACCCACTCGATCGAATCAAACCCATTCGATCGAGTCATGCAGACTCGTGAATACTACCCGCATGTTATCTCACATACCCCAACGTACTATGCATTCATTATTATTTCAACATTATGATTACAACTACGCATTCAAATCTGCGCGACTCCTCATACAATCAACAAAATAATCTACTTCGTGTTATCAAGTGCCACGTTATAAACAACCATCATGCTTTTCATCCAATTCGTTATACAAAACACATATCATTGAACCTCTATTCTTCATGTTACTACTTACCAAAAGCCAAACATTACCATCTATCATGCTCATATAACATTCAACTTTCAATCATGTATTACCCGCATGTTTTAAACTTTCATAACTTTTTATAACACAACAACATTACAAATCCACTTCATCACATAAACACTTCCATAATCAAGAAATTCATATCCTTACGAAATTGCCACTTCATCTTTTCCAATCAATTCATCTAGTTCAATCATATACTTTATCTAACAAGCGCATATGATACGATAGTAGACAATTATACGAACTTAATATATAGCTTTACGCAAACAAAACTACGAAAACAAATCTTATCACACCCCCTAACCACATGTTATTAGGATTGCCTCACTATAAACCATTCGTCCTGCAACATCATTATTCATCACGCATCATCATATACGAACTACTTTCATTTTCTACCATATCATTCATCATTCTCATATACTTTTCCAATGATTCCAACCAACATGTAAACCAACTATCGTGCAACATGCTTTCAACAAACCAAATACAAAATCACATCGTCACCATCTTTGTCTACGCATTCCCCATTCTCCACAATCATACATCCACTGGTTCATACCACACATTACTATATAGATACACAATACACAAGGTAAACACATAGCGATCCCGACTCGTATCCCAAGGTGACCGGTTCAAAATTGTAGGGCGAGTTCGCGACTTTAGGACGTCTCCCAAGTCTTTGCATTAGCTCCTACAACCTTTACCCCGGGTTCATTTTAATTGACTCCCTATGCTCATTAGGTTCATTGGTTACAGGTTTCAGGATCGTCGCTCTGATACCATTTGTAACACCCCCATACTCCAAGTGCCTTACCAGGACCACTCAGGTATAAAGATGCTACCATCTTGGTTACCCGAGGTATGATAATCATAAGACAATGAAGAAACATACTTTATTAAACAAGTTAAGTGATTACATAAAAAAACCAACTGTAAGCAAAATACAATTGCTCTCAAACTATAAACCAACAGAAAGGAACTGTCCTAACAAACACAGCGGAAGACTAAAGACTCTGATATGTGATGACTCCATCCCCAGCTATATCCCACGCGTATCCAAGATATACAAGCCAAGCAACTGCTCACCACCCCCGAATGGATCACCACAGTTTTTAAAACATTTAAACGGGGTCAGTACTAATCACACAATTTATATACATATCAACAATCCGATAAATGCACTCACACCGTCACACATACAATCACACCAATCCCAACAATCTCAATCACCGATCATCCACTTTGGACCAGCCACGCCAGATGGGGGACCGCAGCCGTACCCACCAAATCCCCGCTCTTCATACCGAGCGATAAACCCATGTTCATTAATGTGCACATCCCCTTCCGTGGCGGGTTCCACGAAGGGCGAAACCAGGGCGTGAAGCCACTCCCGCAAGTGACTCCACTCAGCCGAGAACGCATCTCGAGAACCATAGCCAATCACCACAATCACAATATCAACAACCGTCCGAATCTATCAACAATGTACAATCACAATCACAATCGTCACAATACAATTACTATAACAAACAATCAATCTCAACACATCAACAATCATCCCATTATTGGACTAATACGAGTAGGAAATCCTACCTGTAAGCACACAATCGAGACGGTCTCTCTTCTTTGAGTCAAAAAGCTTCCTCTATGAACCCTCCTCCTATCATACAACATATAGAGGCTACCAAATCACATACTACACATAAACCCCCAAATCTCTAAATTAGGGTTTAACCAAATCAAAGGAAAGACAATAAAAAGGGTACATAGATCTTACCCTCGACGCAAGGAACTCAACGGTATAACCAACGACGCGAACTGACCTTCCAAACTCCGGGGATTGCTAATTATGCGATTAGAATGAAGAACTTGCTTGCTTTCTCTCTTAAACAGTAATTTAGGTTTTGCAAAAGTGATTTAGAACAATGACGACAAAGCTTATAAACCTTAATCGCATAATTAACAAAACTCGAGAAAACTCCCCGTAAAACCGGCTACTCGATCGAGTAGCTAAGGTACTTGATCGAGTGCCCCCTTACTCGATCGAGTACCCACGTTACTCGATCGAGTACCCAACAGGTCAGAAACTATTTTAAAACGCAACTCACCCTTACTCGACAGAGTAAGGCCTACTCGATAGAGTACCCAAAGACTTATAAATACGGAGTATTACAGAAATGGACACGTGTGTAACCTTGTGGTGGATTTAACGTGGTACATAAGTGACATGTTGTATACAGAAACGAGATGTGGGCATAATAGAAAAGTTTAATTAAGAAATGAGTGGTCAAATTTTGACAAATATTTATAAAATCGCATGTTTTGATCATGGTAGTATAATCGTTATTTTATCGAGTATATACGTATGCACTATTATTTTAATATAATAATGAGCAATATGTGGGAATAGTAACACGAGTCGGGATTACCTATGAAATTACAATGTAAGCCTTGAGCTTGACTCGTACTTTCACCATGTGGGGAATTGTAGTGTGAAAACCATATAGACGATATTATGATATAATGGAATTAATTATGGGACTTACATATAGTAGGAAGTGCAATAAACCCGGAAAAGTGTCGTGGTTAATTAGCGGTTAACTTCGGGATGAAGTTCTCTTTTAAGGGGAGTGAATGTAACAATTAAGAAGTTAAAGAGTGAAACCAAGGGTAAGAGAGCGACAATGTCAAAGGAACCTTGGGTCGGCAAACATTTGCATGTAAAAGAGTGAACACGGTAAATGCTAGGGAAAGAGAGGAGACTAGATAGTTGAGAGAATGTTAGTAACGAGACAGAGAAAGAGGCTTGAGAGAACGGTGAGAAAGAGAGAGTGAGGCGAACTTCAATTCGGGGACGAAGTTCATTTTAAGGGGAGAAGATTGTAATAATCGTACCTTTTGGGCCCGCAATTGTAGCTTAGGATGCGTGAGAGGACCATCAGACGAGATAAGATGTACTCGAGAGTGAAAGTATGACCCTACACTACACCAAGTGTGACCTATAATAGACCTAGTATGGATGTAGTGGACCGATTAAAGCGTTTACCCGATCGAGTGGTTGGTCACTCTATCCATTGAATGGCACTCGACCGAGTGAGTGACACTCGATCGAGTGGACTCGCCCTCGATCGAGTGGTGTTGAATCAGAATACGGGATAAGAAATCTCAAACCCTTATCCTTATTCATTCTATCTTCTTCTTTCTCACTCCATATCCTCTCCCTTCTCTCTAAAACCCTCACAAACAGACTCTCATGAGATTCATGCTTATTCTAGGGGATTGTACTCCTTATTCCACATCCTTTCCACCTTGTAAGTCAAGATCTAACCTTTCTTATCTTGAACTAAACCCTAACTTTTGGGGGTTTTGATTTGGGTAATTAATTAGTAATTAGTATATTTAATATGGGTAATTAGTGGGTAATAATAAGGGGTTTTGTATTGTATAATAGTGTAGGATGTATTGTGATAGTATTACATGATTTGTATAGGAATAAGACGGTCTTGCGACATGGAATCATATGGGATACGAGTAGCTTACGAAGAATGCTAAAAGGTAGGTTTATCCTACTGATAGAAGTTTATATTTACTCCTCCCGCAGGTGTACTGATATGACCATAATTAGCGCATATTTAGCCCCCGAATTAGCCTTGTTCCCATGCTTTTAGTGCATATTTGGGTCATTTATTGTCTTTAGTTCTGTGTTTTGCATATTCTTTGAGATTTTGATCCCTTGGTAGGAAAGGAGTGCAAATCTTGCATTTTCATGGCAAAACGAGACTAAATTGATTGAATTCAATGACCAAGCATCAAGGAGAGACAAGATTAGAAGGCCTTTGTACATATTATAGTAGATGAGCAATGTTGAGAAAGGATCCTTGCATCCCCGAGGAAATCCCCAAGGATTTTATGAAGAAAAGGGAAGAAAAGAAGAAGAAACCGTGCTGAGCTACAATCCGAGCGGATTGTCCTGAATCCGCTCGTCCACCTCAAGCACAATCCGTGCGTCTTCCTTCAAAGACGCCCGGACAGCAGCCACAGAATCCGCCCGGATTCCCCTAAAGACGCCCGTCTTCCCCTGCCTGAATCCGCCCGTCCCGACTCCAATACGCACAGATTCCAGTACAGCGAAATTTCGCCTTCTCCAAGCTACAAAGAAAGAAGCCCTTCCTTCAAAAAATACTGGCTTCTCCCTGCTCAATCTAAAAAGTGTAGTTACTAGTTTAGCCCTTAGTTAACCCTAATGCATCCACCTAATTTCCACTATAAATACCCCATTAGTCTAATTAGAAGAGCATGTTCTTCTTATCAATAATTAGAGTAGTTAATATTAATCAAATCTCTCTTTAGTATTGTAATCAACAATTAATCAAGTTCTAATACAAGTTTTATTTCCTTAATCTCTCTTTTGATCATCCTTTATTTTGGGTAATTGAAGATTATTTGGGTTATTATTGGGAGATTGACAACCTCTCAATCAAGCATCAAGTACTTCTTTTATTCTTTGCTTTATTATTGGAATCATTAGTAGGTATAATTCTCTTAATCCCTTTTTAATTATTTTTAATTACTTTCATTTATTCATCATGTTTCCTTTTGTTGGTATGATTGATAACCTTGCTAGCATGATCAACATGATAATGAGTGAGTAGTGACTTAGCTAGGGTTAATGGGTAATTAGGGGAAACCAACATGGGGAATGATTCATGCTTAAATTAATATGCTTTCATGGTTTATTTGCTTGCTTGTTTTGATCTCAACTCATGCACATGTTATGTTTGATGAAATGTGAGCCTATGAATCCTTGCATTTTTTACCCATCACCTATCTTTTCAATGAGACTTGTAAGACATAAACCAACTTGAGTCTCATTATACCATGCATGTTGTTGAGTAGGGAAGACTAAGTTGACTTGTAGGTGTTGTATAATCTAATCGATTCGGCTCCGGGACCCAAACTTTCCTAGGATTGTAAGATATAACCCAACTCAATCCATCACAACAATAATTGCTTGCTTATAATTTGAGAACATGTTTGTATTATCAATACCCATGATTCCCCTATGACCCCATGACACCCTAGTGCTTTTTATCAATTGTTTACAACCCTTTTAATTCATCTTGCTTATTTACTTTCATTGCTATTTAGTTAGTGACCTTCTACATCAACCCAAATTGTGACACCCCTAAGACACCACTAGTTTCAATAGAAATCTCATCTCAATTCCCGTCCCTTGGGATCCGACCTTTACTTGCCTCTTTACTAATTGTAGAGTTGTTTGTGAAGCTATAAATTGTGTTTTGATTCGGACGTGACCCAACGACAACATCTATTAAATTGTGAACACGAAACGGACCGATCAAAAATGGCGCCGTTGCCAGGGACGGTGTTAACTTGATTTAGATTTTCTTATATTGTTATTAGTTGTGCCTTTCTTTGCCTTGGGGAAGTAAAACTCCTCAAGGTTTGTTCTAATTGTTTTCGAGTTGTTTGATATTTTGCATGTCTAGAAGGTCACAAGGTGATTTGTTACCTTTTGACCGTGAAATTTAAAGGACCTTGACAAACAATAGAAGATTTGCTAGGAAGAATTTGAGAGGTATTAGTGAGGTTGTGGATATTCAACCAACTATTGAGTTCATCAACCCTTTTGCAAGAGAAGGTGAGGAGAACCCAACACAAGATTGTAGGGTAATATCCGTATAAGACCCTCTAAATTTAGGACTATAACGTAAATTTAGCATGCGATTATCGTCATAAAACATAAATACAATAAAGAAACGATAAGTAACAAGAATTAACCTCGGGTCCTTTATAGTGCGGCGTAAAGAACAGAAATCAAACGAGATTCCCTCCTAATTGTTGCACCCAAGACTTGTCCGAGATATGCCCTTGTGCTAGAAGGTGTTCTCCGATTGCCTTGCAATATTGGGAGAACTTGTTGTGAGGTTTTCGAGATGTGAGATCTAGGTTTCAGAGAGAAAATGTCTCCAAAACCCTAGTTTTCTGTAAAATCAATTGTCTAGGTCAAAAGGAGAGGGAGTCTCTCCTTTTGTTCAGTTCGGCCGGACCGAGGGTTAGCATGGGGAAGTGGGCTTCCACTTCCTCTTAATTTTACCTCGTGGACTGGCTCGAAAATAGCTAAATGTATATGACGCGGTTTTTATAAATCGTCATCGGTTATCGGCTATTAAAACATCAACTAATAAGACGGATTAGTTGAATTATTAATACATGTCCGACAAAGACGATATTGTATAATTTATTCAATATACATTAATTAAATATAAAACGCTTATATTTAATTTTACGAATTAACTGGTTAATTCGCCTTAGCCCATAATATTTAATCCGTATTAAATATAATATCTCAACATCATATTTTGACTAATTACTAGTCAAATAACTCGGACTAACTGGTTAGTCAAATTTGGCATCTACATGACTGTATTTTCATACCGTCACATCTCTCGAACGTATCCTATAGGTGTGACTTTTAGGGACCAGTTGATCACCGCCATCTGTATGACAATAACGTCAAACTTATCTAGCAAGCCAACCGTTATTGATAAACGTGGATCAACTGATAATAATACCAAAAGTATGCCCTTTGATCCTTTTAGAGGTTTATAAGTCCTTGCACTAACTGTTAAGGACACCAACCCCAACAAGCTCCCACTTGTCCGTACAAGTGCATGTGCAATGACGTTATCCGCACTAACTGGAGGACACAAGCTCCAACAAACTCCCACTTGTCCGTACAAGTGTATGTGCGATAACCGATTCATTTAAAATTTCTCCCACTCAATGTAAAACAATTTGCAGATCTGGATCCACAAAGGTCGTATTTTACAATCGATCTGTATCTAGAGTGGTTTCCCCGACTAGAGAGTAACTCAACTGATAAAACGAATCCGTATCCGAGCATGGCCATGCATTTCGATTCTGACTCCTCGAGTGGCCCTGAGAAATATCGAGTACCCGATAAAGGCTGAATATTTCCTTCAACTCGACTCCTTCCGATCTAAGCACATCATGAAATGACCCGAGAAAAAATCCACTTGGCCCCCGTTACGGATGACCGTGAGAAAGAAACCAAAGTCACCCAAAATCTGCCTTAGTCTCAAGAGACAAACATAGTCAAAAGAATCGACTCTTAGGATCACCATGGAGGTCCTATCCACGACCGGGCACCGAATGTTATAAAACATTTAGGACTCCACGTCGATGTCACAATTGTGTCCTACGAAATGTCCGTATAAATCGCCTCTGTGATTGGTCAGTCAACCGGTTGACTTATGGCTCGTTGAACCCACCATCAACCAACGTCACAAAATAATTGCGAGTTATCACTCATGTGGGCAATTAAGGACTGAAAAGATATAATGTTCGTTCAGCCACTTTGTGGTGTTCAAAATTTGTCGTACAAATCCACATGACAAACAAAATATATATATAAAATATCAAAACGATGATGTCGTATAGAGTACAAGAGAGAATGAATCTGATCCATAAAAGAGTACTACAACTTAGGAACATGTTTAATTCCCATGGAATTGACATGCCCTTCATGCTTATCTTGTCGTAATGCTTTAGTGAGAGGATCTGCTATGTTATCATCTCAGTCAGTAAATCTTTTCTATCACTACTTCCTTTTGCTCCACGTAATTCCGGATTAGATGAGCTTTCCGTTGTACATGTCTAGACTTGTTGCTAGACTTTGGCTCCTTAGCTTGGAAGATGGCACTACTATTGTCGCAATAGATGGTGATCGGGTCATTCGAACTAGGCACTACAGAGAGCCCATGTAAGAATTGACGCATCCGTATCGCTTCCTTTGTAGCTTCGGACGCGGCATAGTACTCGGACTCGATCGTAGAATCTGTTTAATGTGATTTGTTTCGAACTCTTCCACCGATCGCAGCGCCATTAAGAGTAAAAACGAATCCAGACTGAGATTTCGAGTCATCTCGATCCGTTTGGAAGCTAGCATCTGCGTAACCGGTTGCGCATAGCTTTTGATCGCCTCCATAAGTCAATGCCCAATCTTTAGTCCTCCGTAGGTACTTAAGAATGTTCTTGAACTAACCATGTGATTCACCGGATCTTTGTTGGAATCGACTTGTCATACTCAATGCATATGCCACGTCCGGACGTGTGCATATCATGGCATACATGATTGATCCTATAGCCGAAGCATAAGGAATCCGTGTCATGCGCTCTTTCTCTTCCGGTGTCTCGGTGCCCGAGACTTGCTCAAATGCATCCCCGAGCCATAGGAAGGAACCTCTTCTTGGAGTTAGTCATGCTGAATCTCTCTAGGACTTTGTCTATGTAAGACTCCTGACTGAGAGATAACATCCGTCGTGATCTATCTCGATAGATACGGATGCCTAGAATTCTTTGTGCCTCTCCCAGATCTTTCATCTGGAAATGGTTTTTCAACCATACTTTCACCGAAGTTAAGAGAGGTATGTCATTCCCAATCAGGAGTATGTCGTCAACATACAATATTAGGAAGACAATCTTGCTCCCACTCGACTTGATATATAGACATGGTTCCTCGACCGATCGAGTAAATCCATTTTCTTTAATCACTTGGTCGAAGCGATGATTCCAACTCCGAGATGCTTGCTTAAGTCCATAAATGGAACGCTTAAGCTTGCATACTTTCTTAGGATGTTGTGGATCGATGAAACCTTCGGGTTGTACCATGTACAACTCTTCCTCCAAAAAGCCGTTTAAGAAGGCGGTTTTCACGTCCATTTGCCAAATTTCATAGTCATGAAAAGCGGCGATCGCTAAGATAATCCGAATGGAACGCAAAGATGACTACGGGTGCGAAAATTTCATCGTAGTGCAAACCTGGCACTTGGGTGAAACCTTTAGCAACTAGTCGTGCTTTATAGATATCTTTTTGACCTTCCACAGAATGCTTTATCTTGTAAAGCCATTTGCATTGAAGGGGACGAACCTTAGCAGGTAAGTCAACAAGTTCCCACACGTTGTTCTCATACATGGAGTCCATCTCGGATTGCATGGCCTCAAGCCATAGCTTTGAGTCAGAACTAGTCATGGCACCTTTATAGGTTGCGGGTTCACTACTCGTTAAGAGTAGAACGTCATCTATGTCATGTTCCTCGACCATACCAATGTATCATGCGGAGGAATAGAGACTCTTCCCGACCTCCTAGGTTCCTCAGGAATATTCACCGCAGCCGGGATTGAAGGAATCAGTTCCTCCAATGGTTGCTCGGTGTTTGGTTCTGGAATCTCCGACAAGTCGAAGGTTCTATCACTCTTTGCATTCTCGAGAAATTCCTTCTCTAAGAATGTCGCACTAGCCGCAACAAAAACGCGTTGTTCGGTTGGCGAATAGAAGTAATGACCACGTGTTCCTTTAGGATAACCTATAAAGTATGTCTTGACCGATCGCGGGCCGAGCTTATCCTCGTGTCTCCACTTGACATAAGCCTCGCAGCCCCAAACCCGTATAAAGGACAAGTTAGGGACCGTTCCCTTCCATAGTTCATATGGAGTCTTGTCAATGACTTTAGACGGACTTCGATTAAGTATTAGAGCGGCTGACAAAAGAGCATAACCCCATAATGAATCATGTAAAACCGTGTGACTCATCATGGATCGAACCATATCAAGTAGTGTTCGATTTCTCCGTTCGGACACACCATTCAACCGAGGTGTTCCAGTGGAGTTAACTCGTAGGGCAATCCCACAATCCTTTAGGTGTTGATCAAACTCGTGAGAAAGATACTCGCCACCACGATCCGAACGCAGTGTTTTTATCTTTCTACCCAATATGTTCTGTACCCTATTTTGGTATTCCTTGAATTTCTCAAAGGATTCACTTTTGTGCTTCATTAAGTAGACATAGCCATATCTACTTAAATAGTCCGTGAAAGTGATGAAATACCTATAGCCTTCTCGTGCGGTGATTGACATAGGACCACATACATCCGTGTGTATGAGCCCTAATAGGTCAGCAGCGCGCATTCCAACACCTTTGAAGGAAATCCGAGTCATCTTACCGATGAGACATGATTCACACGTGCCATATGATTGAAAATCAAAGGCCGAGATAGCTCCATGTTTGATGAGCTGTTTTACGCGTTTCTCATTAATGTGTCCCATACGGCAGTGCCATAGATACGTTTGATCTTTGTCACCAACCTTTAACTTTTTATTCATTAAGTGTAATATTTCGGTGGTCTGATCTAAAACATAAATTCCATTCATGGAGACTGCCTTGCCATAAATCATATTGTGTAAAGAGAAAATGCAAGTATTATTCTCAATTACAAATGAAAAACCAAGTTTGTCAAGTGCGTAAACCGAAATAATGTTTTTCGAAAGACTGGGTACATAATAGCAATCATATAATGATAACTCAAATCCGCTAGGAAGCTGGATCACATATGTTCCCCTCGAGACGGCAGCCACTCTTGCTCCATTCCCGACACGCAGGTCAACCTCACCCTTTACGAGAGGCTTGAGATTTCGGAGGCCCTGCACATGATTACACAGATGAGAACCACAACCAGTATCAAGTACCCAAGTTCCGTAACTTGCGTGGTTAATCTCAATCATATGAATAAAAGTAGAAGAAGAAGACATACCAACAGGTTTAACGCGACCTGCTTTTATGTCCTCATGATAAACAGGACATGTGCGTCTCAAGGCCCGATCATGTGGCGGTGATGGCATTCCATGTTATCTTTCTTGCTCTTTGTCGCGTCTGATGAGTTACTCGACTCACCAGGACCACTCTTACCTGAGCCCGACTTCTTGAACTTCGCCTTACCTACTGCTAGGTTTGCCTGAGCTTTGCCCTTACCCTTTCCTTTATTTGACACAACGAGAACATCCTGTTTCATGCTCCCACTGGACTTCATGTCCTTCTCGGTCTGTACGAGAAGGGAGTGCAGTTCATGGGGAGTTTTCTTCAAATCATTCATATAGTAATTCGCCCTAAATTGCGAATAACCATCGTGGAGTGAGTGAAGTATGCGGTCGATAATAATGTTCTCGCTGATGTTACGATTAAAGGTCTCCGGTTTCTCGACATTCTCAATCATGCTTTGAGAATGTGTGGGCTAACCCGGTTGGCCCTTTCTCGAGTCTCGCATCAAAGAAGCGAGTGGTATGCTCATAAGTCACGATTCTCGGTGCTTTCGAGAATTCCTTGGTGAGCGTGGTGAAAATCTTGTTTGCACCATGGGCTATGAAGCGTTTATGCAAATTGGGTTCCATTGCAAAATTGAGTACGTTTTTAATCGCACCCGCTTCCATACGAAATCATTAAACTTGGTGATTTCAAACTCTAGCCGTGGGACCTTGGTTTGCCGGGATGGGCTCTAATAGATATTTGAGCTTCCCGTCGCCAGCAGCAGATTCCGTAATGCCGCCTCCCGATCCGCGAAGTTGGATCCATCATTCTTGATCGAGTAGACTGATTCATCTGATTCATGAAGATCCTAAGCCAGGACTCACGGTCCAATGTGGCACTTGGCATTGGGTTATCGTAGAACCAGCCATTTGTTTAGCGGTTTAAAAACGTGATCTACACCGAAAAAGAAAGAAAAACAAAACGAAATAAGCAACTCATCGAGGTGATTTAAGTCTATTTTAAAATTCATTTTAAACATGTAGACTCTCGCACTTGCATAATTGATCTCCCTCAAGAATGATACAAGTGATCCCAAGACTCAATTTCTGTAAATTGATAAGCCAACTGTTTAGCTAATTCTTCCGGAAGAACTCTTGGTCGATAGATTTCCGTAAATCCTATCTATAGTCCACCATAGTCACAGGATCGTACGAGTGACCATAGTGTTGAGATAAAATAGGTCAATCGGTTCCAACTTACCCGACGTAGAAGGGGTCATATTATGCCTACCGACGAAGAAGGGACTCATTGGAGTTTGACCTATAAAGACCGTTCTCAATTTTTGTTTATACGAGGAAGATCCCATCAACTAAATTATAATTCATTTTAAGTGAACGAATAACTAGCGTCTATCGTGAATGAATTTATTTGGATGATGGCTTTAAAACGTGTGACATGAGAATGTCAATGAAAACTAACTCGTGACCTCTATATGTGTCAGTTTTCATGCAATAAATAGGTGGTTTGGTTTTTAGGCGGAATATGATGCATATTATCGTTGCGAAAAATAAATAAAAGAATGCAATACGTAAATAAAAATTTCCTAGTGTGGCCTATCCTAGTATAAGAACATAATACAACTTTGGAATCCACCGTTGGACCCGAAAAGCTTGTCTTGATGTTCCATCTTGATCCAAGTAGCGGGAGTGAGCATCCGGTCTCCATCTTTGGTCTTCTCAAAAATTACAATTAAAATTAAAAAATATAAACCTATTTACATTCTAATTAAAAACTGTAATTACAAGTGAAAAATCCAAAACGGAGATACGAGATCTCAAAATACAACCAAGACCGTGTTCCATCATTACGGTAACACGTTCTACTAAGGCCACACTAAGTTACAACCGATTGTAAAAATTAAATACGTAATAAAAGGGCATTCACGGCATTCAAGATAAACGATAAATAAAAATGCATCAACTAAAAACAAATTCATTCGTGACATAATTCCGTAATTATGTTAAATTTATCCAAACCACCTTTTAATGATTAAAATTCATGTGATAAAACCGCTTCTATCATTTAATTTTAATCCATTACAATCCGTTACTTTAAATACGCTTTAAAATAACTTAATGGTACGTGTGTGAACCGTTTCACAATCATAGCGAGTGTACAATATCCGTATAAAGTACATATTAAGGCCAAAAGAAAATTTAAAGCAAAAGAATAAATTTTCAAAGTCATCAAAACAAAATCCTTCGATCCAGGGACATAAGTGCTCGATCGAGGGACATAAGGGCTCGATCGACTGAACTGCAAGTCGATCGAGAGGGTTGCCAAACAGAAAGTGCTCGATCGACTAAACTGGTGGTCGATCGAGTACCTTTATCAGCGAATCTACTCGATCGAGTACGAGGACAACTCGATCGAGCAGAGGGGTTTTGAAACGGGGTCGATCGAATACAACAGGGACTCGATCGAGCAAAAACAAGACAGAAAAAAACACTCGATCGATTAAAAACTTGTTCGATCGAGTACAAAACTTTCTGAAAAACTCCAAACCCTCGTGAAACAAGTTTTATGATACAAAACCACAACAATTTTGATCAAAAACGCATAAAATCAATTTTAACAATTGACAAAAACATGACATATTGTTATAATCTCCGTATAAAACAACAATATGCAAAAATCAACGAAAACAAGATGATAAAACCGTGTAAAACATGTCACGGTTTCAACAAGAACAAAAACCGAATCAACCGTGTATACATGGCACGGAAATCGAGACAAAACAATCGTTTCAAAATCGGTTTTATGAAAAACACATGGAAAAATTTACGTGGCCTCGCTCTGATACCACTTGTAGGGTAATATCCGTATAAGACCCTCTAAATTTAGGACTATAACGTAAATTTAGCATGCGATTATCGTCATAAAACATAAATACAATAAAGAAACGATAAGTAACAAGAATTAACCTCGGGTCCTTTATAGTGCGGCGTAAAGAACAGAAATCAAACGAGATTCCCTCCTAATTGTTGCACCCAAGACTTGTCCGAGATATGCCCTTGTGCTAGAAGGTGTTCTCCGATTGCCTTGCAATATTGGGAGAACTTGTTGTGAGGTTTTCGAGATGTGAGATCTAGGTTTCAGAGAGAAAATGTCTCCAAAACCCTAGTTTTCTGTAAAATCAATTGTCTAGGTCAAAAGGAGAGGGAGTCTCTCCTTTTGTTCAGTTCGGCCGGACCGAGGGTTAGCATGGGGAAGTGGGCTTCCACTTCCTCTTAATTTTACCTCGTGGACTGGCTCGAAAATAGCTAAATGTATATGACGCGGTTTTTATAAATCGTCATCGGTTATCGGCTATTAAAACATCAACTAATAAGACGGATTAGTTGAATTATTAATACATGTCCGACAAAGACGATATTGTATAATTTATTCAATATACATTAATTAAATATAAAACGCTTATATTTAATTTTACGAATTAACTGGTTAATTCGCCTTAGCCCATAATATTTAATCCGTATTAAATATAATATCTCAACATCATATTTTGACTAATTACTAGTCAAATAACTCGGACTAACTGGTTAGTCAAATTTGGCATCTACATGACTGTATTTTCATACCGTCACATCTCTCGAACGTATCCTATAGGTGTGACTTTTAGGGACCAGTTGATCACCGCCATCTGTATGACAATAACGTCAAACTTATCTAGCAAGCCAACCGTTATTGATAAACGTGGATCAACTGATAATAATACCAAAGGTATGCCCTTTGATCCTTTTAGAGGTTTATAAGTCCTTGCACTAACTGTTAAGGACACCAACCCCAACAAAGATACCCTACAAAATCAACCTACAATGCCGAAATTTTCATCACATTCCGTACCCACCGAGGAGAACCTACCAAATGGTACTCCCACACCACAACATTTGACCGGGAATTTTATTGCCAAATCCGCCTTTATCCAATTAGTCGTAAGGAGCCAATTTGGGGGGATGCCTAGTGAAGACCCTCATTCTCATATGGAAACCTTTTGTGACTATTGTGATGCGATTTCTCAAACCGGTGTAACTCAAGACCAAATTCGATGGGTCTTATTTCCTTTTTCTCTAATCGGCACCGCGAAACAATGGTTGAAGGGTCTGGATAAGGCCACTCTCGGAATAGATTCTTGGAAGAAGTTGGCTCTAGCTTTCTACAAAAAGTTCTA
This sequence comes from Silene latifolia, assembly GCF_048544455.1. Classification (NCBI taxonomy): domain Eukaryota; kingdom Viridiplantae; phylum Streptophyta; class Magnoliopsida; order Caryophyllales; family Caryophyllaceae; genus Silene; species Silene latifolia. Next base: position 399,322,525 of record NC_133538.1, read on the forward strand.
CCCACCGGAAAAGACTAACATGCTAAGAGCTCAAATTACGGGTTTTAAGCAAAGGGATGAAGAATCTTTGTATGAAGCTTGGGAGCGGTTCAAGGGAATTTGTCGCTCATGTCCTCACCATGGACTTTGCGAGTGGTTCTTGGTACAACAATTTTAGAACGGTTTATATGAAGATTCAAGGAACATTCTCAATATGGGATCAAATGGAATGTTCACCGAAGTTGATGACAATCAAACATGGAACAATATTGAGGAAATGGCGGTCCATAACTCACAATATAGTAGACCTCGCAAGGCTACTAGAGGAGGAAGGCATGAAGTGGACTCCGTTACTCAATTGGGTGCTCAACTTAGTCCTCACATTGAGACAATCAATTTGAAGTTTGAATAAGCTATGGCTAGACTTGAAGAAGCCTCAAAATCACCAAAGCATCATGTTAATGCCATGACGGCATCTTCATCAATCCCAAGTGGGATATGTGAGAATTGTGGAACTTTGGGACATAACCAAAGTGAATGTAGGGGAACAAATGAACAAGTGAATGCTTTCCAAGCATACAAGAGTGGTACCCCTTATTCCAACTATTACAATGAAAACACCAAGTTTCATCCAAATCACTCATACAAAAGCCAAAATGTTAAAAACCCTCAAACAACATACACCCCACCTCCCATGAGAAACCAAAATCAAAGACCCTTTTTCAACCAAAACCAAGGTTACCAAAATCAAAATCCATACAATCACCAAAATGACCAAGGTTTTGATGTTCAAAAAGCGGTCCTCCAAATGCAAAAGAATCAACAAGAGTTTTTCACTCAAATGCAAAAAGATAGTCAAGCAAAGGAAACCACCATCAACAACATTCTGGCTCACACCAAGATGTTGGAAACACAATTGACTCAACTAGCATCTTCAAGCTCACAAAGACAAAAGGGGCAATTACCACCTCAAAGTAATCCCCCAAGACATGAAACGGTTAGTGCCATTCACTTGAGAAGTGGTACAAGGTATGAAGCACCGAAGAAGCTAGTTGAGGATGAAGTTGTGGAAGCAAGTGATAAGGAAGAAATTGTGCAAAACTCCAAAGATGGAGAATCATCAAAAGAAGAAATTCCAAAAAAAAATGAAGACAAGGTCAAGGAGAAGGAGCCCATTGTGATTAGACTTCCTTTTCCAAGTCATCAAGCCAAGCCCAAATTTGATGACCAATTTGGAAAGTTTCTGGAAATTGTGAAGAATTTGGAAGTCTCAATTCCTTTCACGGAATTAATCAATCACGTGCCGGCCTATGCGAAATACATGAAAGACATCCTCACAAAAAAGAAGTCGATCCGGAAACTTGAGACTATCGCCTTCACTAAGGTGAGTAGTGCAATACTTCAAGGGAGTTCACCTCCAAAACTAAAGGATCCGGGAAGCTTCTCAATACCGTGTACCATTGGCGACACCACGATCAACAAAGCCTTATGTGATCTAGGGGCTAGTGTGAGTGTTATGTCGTACTCGGTGAGTAAAAGGTTGGGGAGGAGAGAGCTTAAATGCACCAATATCACACTCCAAATGGCCGATAGATCGACGAAGACACCATTAGGAATATGGAAAGATGTCCCCGTACGAATTGGGAAGTTTTACATCCCGGTGGACTTTGTCATTGTTGATATGGAGGAAGATTCCAACATTCCAATCACTCTAGGAAGACCCTTCTTACACACCGCGGGTGCGGTGATTGATGTAAAACATGGTGAGCTCACTCTAGAAGTGGGAGATGAGAGTATAACTTTTAATCTTGACAAGACTATGAGAGCTCCCCGTTTACATGAACCGTGTTTTATGATCGATCATTATAGTCGGAAGGATGAAAGGAAGAAGTCGGAACTCCAATGGAAGAAGAAAATTGAATATGCTCCATTCAAAGAGCAAGTGAATTGTGACAAAGAGAGCTTGTAAGGCTCATCAAAGACAAGCAATGAAGAAGATGGCCTCATTGGCTAAGAAAAGAAATTGGTAAAGTTGTCTCCATCAAATCAAGAGATTTTCAATGATCAACTTAATGAAGTATGTGGTCTTTGGGGCGACGAATTTAAAGGGATTTTTAATCCCTACATTGGTAATGCCATCAATCAAGACCGACAACAAGGGCCAAAGTCTATTGAAGACCTCTATCATGATAATGAACAAGCATTTGATTACATTTTCAAGGTGTTGAGCAACATCAACAACACCTTGAACATGCCCCCTTGACATCTCATCAAGAATGAGAGTTTGGTGGAGTCCTCCCTAAACCACCATTTGTAAATATTTCTAACTCCCTAACTTGCATTTCAATTCTTGTATTGCATTTTTGTTATTTTTGGATTTTTATACTTTGATCAAGATAATTATCATGTTTGAGAGAAGTGAGGGAGGGACTAATAATTTCAATTAATGTCTAGTGCTTTAGCTTAGTGTGGGGATGGCAATTGCCTAGGCTATCCATGCCTTAGTGGTGCCCCCACAATGAAGAACACAAGATATGAAGAAGAATGGAAGAATGAAAAGGGATATGCGTTGTACACGGATGGAACTGAATCCGGGTACAAAGGGGTCGAATCCGAGCGGATTCAGGAGAATCCGCCCGTCTTCAAGCAATCCGGACGTATTGGGTAAAAGACGCACGTCCCGAATTGAGCTGAACTTTTGATATTTTTGACTGTCAGCGAATCCGGGCGTCCTGCATCCTAATCCGCCCGTCTTCAAAAATCCGCCCGTCCTGAAGGGAAGACGCCCGTCTTCTTGGCTGAAGAAAACAAGAAAAAATCCCTGTAAAGGATTCCACCCGTCTTCTGCAGAAGACGCCCGTCCCGTGTTTGCAAATCCGAGCGTCTTCACTGAAAGACGCCCGTCTTTAGGCGAGTTTTTCCGAACCCAGAAAAGGCAGAATCCGCCTGTCCCGAGCAGAATCCGCCCGTCTTACCCCTGCAGTTCAAAATTTTCGGGTTTTATAAACCCCCTCCCACCTTCATTTCTTCATTCCTGCATTCATAACACTAATCAAAACCCTCAAAACCCTCATCCTCTCCATCACAAAAAAAAAAATTCCTCAACAACATTCACCAAAATCAAATCAAAACATCCTTTTAACAACAAATCCATCACTCCTTTTTCAACAAAAATCAAAACCAAGCACAAAATCTTCAACCTTTGAGTCGATTTTTGAATTCATAAAGGCAAAGCCTTTCATCTTTTAATAGATTTGGGTGTACTATAAATTGAAGATTTTTCACTCCTTTCTTGGTTAATTCATCAATGGCAAGGACTAAGGGAGCAACAAAGGCAACAAAGGCAAAGGCACCAAAGGCAAAAACACTTTCATTAAGGCAAAAGACTCTTTAAGCAAAGAAAGCATTGGCTATGTTGGTAGCAAATCCAAACTTGGAAGTGCAACAACAACAACAACCTCCCATGGGAGCAACAACATCCGTGCGTCTTCCTTCAAAGACGCTCGGACAGCAGCCACAGAATCCGCCCGGATTCCCCTGAAGACGCCCGTCTTCACCTGCCTGAATCCGCCCGTCCCGACTCCAATACGCACGGATTCCAAGATCAAATAAATTTCGTCTTCTCAAGCTACAAAGAAAGAAGCCCTTCCTTCGAAAAATACCGGCTTCTCCCTGCTCAATCTAAAAAGTGTAATTACTAGTTTAGCCCTTAGTTAACCCTAATGCATCCACCTAATTTCCACTATAAATACCCCATTAGTCTAATTAAAAGAGCATGTTCTTCTTATCAATAATTAGAGTAGTTAATATTAATCAAATCTCTCTTTAGTATTGTAATAAACAATTAATCAAGTTCTAATACAAGTTTTATTTCCTTAATCTCTCTTTTGTTCATCATTTATTTTGGGTAATTGAAGATTATTTGGGTTATTATTGGGAGATTGACAACCTCTCAATCAAGCATCAAGTACTTCTTTTATTCTTTGCTTTATTATTGGAATCATTAGTAGGTATAATTCTCTTAATCCCTTTTTAATTATTGTTAATTACTTTCATTTATTCATCATGTTTCCTTTTGTTGGTATGATTGACAACCTTGCTAGCATGATCAACATGATAATGAGTGAGTAGTGACTTAGCTAGGGTTAATGGGTAATTAGGGGAAACCAACATGGGGAATGATTCATGCTTAAATTAATATGCTTTCATGGTTTATTTGCTTGCTTGTTTTGATCTCAACTCATGCACATGTTATGTTTGATGAAATGTGAGCCTATGAATCCTTGCATTTTTTACCCATCACCTATCTTTTCAATGAGACTTGTAAGACATAAACCAACTCGAGTCTCATTAGACCATGCATGTTGTTGAGTAGGGAAGACTAAGTCGACTTGTAGGTGTTGTACAATCTAATCGATTCGGCTCCGGGACCCAAACTTTCCTAGGATTGTAAGATATAACCCAACTCAATCCATCACAACAATAATTGCTTGCTTATAATTTGAGAACATGTTTGTATGATCAATTCCCATGATTCCCCTATGACCCCATGACACCCTAATGCTTTTTATCAATTGTTTACAACCCTTTTAATTCATCTTGCTTATTTACTTTCATTGCTATTTAGTTAGTGACCTTCTACATCAACCCAAATTGTGACACCCCTAAGACACCACTAGTTTCAATAGAAATCTCATCTGAATTCCCGTCCCTTGGGATACGACCTCTACTTGCCTCTTTACTAATTGTAGAGTTGTTTGTGAAGCTATAAATTGTGTTTTGATTCGGACGTGACCCAACGACAACATCTATTAAATTTTTAACACGAAACGGACCGATCATGTACGGTTTTACCTGTTGTAGTATTAGGAGGGTAAAACCCTAGGGACGGAAATTATGGTTCTTAGATTGCTTTTTAATTTCTAGTTTAGTTCTAGCAAGAGCTTTGAAATATTGATAAACTGCTTGGTAATAAGACTACAACAAAGAGCAAGTAAATGAACTAGATGATGCTAAAACAATTAAAATATCAATTAAGGAGACTAGGGTGGTCGAGTTCACTTGTGTTGATAAAAAATCGAGTATTGACATAGATTAACAAGTAATTAAGGCAAATTTAAAGGTAAATTCCCACCTCTTGATGTGAGACTAACCCAAGGTTTATCATAATTGAACTCTCGCTAATCGTCATATAATATCTAAGCACAAGTTAAGCTCGCACCCAACAAGTAATAAGATAATAGAAGGACTCAAATTCTCATTCAAGCATTTCCACAAACATCTTGTATGCATGAAAATTAGAAGAGAAATTACCCATGAATTACTTGTTTGTTCAAGCAAATAGTCTACCCATAATAACCACACAAGATTCCCCTTCACCCTAGTATTACACTACTCAAACATAGTAATGAAATCGGAAACAAAAGATGAACAATTCAACAGGTAAATAACAACAGGAAGCATAATGTAATGACAATTAATTAAGCAACAATGAACAGGTAAATAAATGAAAGAAAGTGAAATTAGGAGAAGAATTATACCAACAATGATTAAAGGTGCAAACTTTGGTTGAAATAAGGAGGATGAATCCCTTCTTCCTTCCAATTACAACCCAATAACAAATGTAAACTAATGAGAATAGTAGATCTTAACTAAACTAGAGAGTAATGACACTAATAATGAAGAAAGATTACAATTTTAATGAAGGAAAATTAAAGAGAGAAATATTCCAGGGTTCTTGTCTTACAAAATAAGAGAGTAGAAAATAATATGAGAGGGTCTCACTAATCTAATGTGTATGAGAGTGTAATCTAATAATAATGAGAGTGTGTCCTAATAATAATAATAATAATAATAATAATAATAATAATAATAATAATAATAATAATAATAATAATAATAATAATAATAATAATAATAATAATAATAATAATAATAATAATAATAATAATAATAATAATAATAATAATAATAATAATAATAATAATAATAATAATAATAATAATAATAATAATAATAATAATAATAATAATAATAATAATAATAATAATAATAATAATAATAATAATAATAATAATAATAATAATAATAATAATAATAATAATAATAATAATAATAATAATAATAATAATAATAATAATAATATTTCTGGCCCTTCTCTTTCTACATCTCTCTAAATCTAACACCTCTCTACTTCTGGTAACGCAGAGTGGTTCACCTTGGCTCTCTGAGCGGTTGCCATGCCGCGGGGCCGACCGGCCAAGAAATCGGTGGCTCCACCGGTAGTGATGACTGAAGAGGAGGACGAGGTGGAGGATTCTATCGCCCTTCCCGTCCCCGTAAGGTTAAGATTTCGGATGTTGTTGCGCACGCCGAAACGTCAGGAACAAAGAAATCGGTACCACCAAAGGAGATGACACGGCAACCACCTAAGAAAACCTATTCTCAGATGTTTAAATCGTCATCGAGCAAAGGTATGACTCTATCTTTTATTAAACCAGAATAGAAGAGTGTTGATATAGAGGAATCGGGTATAACGGAGGAACTTGATTATTGGAAAAACACACTCGTGGGGACTGTTCTGGGAAAACCACTTTTGTTGTTGAGATTGAGTCGTTAGTGAGTAAGTTTTGGAATCATGTTACCACTCCGCAGGTTCTATACTTTGCTAAAGGTTGGTTTTACTTTCGTTTCTTATGTGAGGAAGATATGAATCTGATTAAAAGTAATTCATGGAATCTAAATGGTTTTCCCCTGGTTTTCAAGGATTTGAGCCTTAACATTGTAGAAGAATTAACGCAGGTATCGACAGTCCCCATTTGGGTGTTATTCCTGAATTTGGACCCGTGCTTTTGGTTTGTTGTTGGGTTAAGTAAAGTTGCTAGCTCGGTGGGTAAGCCAATATGTCCTGATGAGGTTACCACTGAGAAGAGCAAGCTTGCATTTTCCAGAATCCTAATAGAGACTGATATATCAAAAGAGTTACATGGGGCTATTTGGTTGATTACTCATTTCAGAGGCCGTATCTTAAAGAAGGTGGTATATGAATGGGTTCCTAACTTTTGCACAAAATATAATAAAATTGGTCATACTATAGATAAGTGTCGTGTAGGGCAAGGAGGAAGGAAAAAGCAATTATATAGGCTTAAGCCTACGGTCCAGCACTCTGATACTGTGCCCAATATAACTAAGGAGGTGGTCATAGAACCTGAGCATGTTGCTATTTTGCAACAGCCACCGCATTCTGTGACAGCTAAAGTTTAATACTACGGTTTTCTATGTCTTTGGGTACTCTATCGAGTGGGGCTTACTCTGTCGAGTAAGTATGTTTTTATACGAAACAATAGTTTGTCTGATGGGTACTCGATCGAGTATGTGTGGCACTCGATTGAGTAAGTCGGTCTTACCGGTTATTTTAGCCGGGTTTTGTTAATAACGCGTGATTAGTATTTAAGGGTTCCGTCACCCTTCTTAATCAGTTTCAAGTTTTCTAAAAACCTTTTAAAGAGAAGAAGTTACGTAGCTTTCATTCATCGCGTTATTAGCAAATCCCAAGGGCTAGGATCGTCGGATCGTCTTGTTCTTTACACCGTTGAGTTCATCGCGTTAAGGGTAAGATTTTTGTATAATTTATGTTGTGTTTCGTTGAGTTTCTTTAAAACCCTAATTAGGTAATGTTGGGGGTTTTGGGTGATTAGTATGGTTGTGGTGGTAATTGTATATTTGTATGTATGCATGTTATAGGAGGAGGATTCATAGAGGAGACTTTCTGATTAGCTGCTAGATCGTCTGTGGTGATTGCTATCTCAGGTAGGTTCGCCTACTCAGTATTGTTAGTCGTCTAGAGTGTCTTTTGATGTGGTTTGGTTTTTGTAGTGTCGGTGTGGTTGATCGATTGTGATAACTGGTTGTTGTTGCTTTGTTTTATCTATTGTTGTTGTGATGCAACTGGTTGTGATTGTTTGTCTATGGTTCTCGAGGTGCGTCCTTGGCTGAGTGGAGTCACTTGCGAGAGTGGCTTCATTCCCGTTGTTCGCCCTCCGTGGAACCTGCCACGGGAGGGGATGTGCACATTAATGGACATGGGTTTATCGCTTAGTATGATGAGCGGCGATTTGGTGGGTACGGCTGCGGTCCCCACTGGCAGGGCTAGTCCAGTGGACAGTCGGTGACTGTGATTGGTTGGAGGAGATGTGATGTGATGTGTGTATGTTCTGTTGTTTCTGTGGTTGTTGGTGTGTTTCTTCAGTTACTGACCTTGTGTGGTTATGTCTTGTTGTTTGTTTCTGTTGTGTCTGTCGTGATCCCTTATGGTGAGCAGTCTGACATAGGTGGTTGTGATCTGAATGTTAGCTGGGTGCTTGGCGGGATGAGTCTTTCACGAGTTACAACAGAAGTAGTCCACATAGCTGACGGTAGTTTGAGTTGTACCTTTATATACATGTACCTTTAGTTTTGATAATCACTATAATGTAACTTAATTGTTCTTTTATCAACATTTGATTATTACTGTCCTCGGGCAACGGGGATAGTGACGCCCTTATATGCTAGGGAAGGTCTTGTTAAGGCTCCTGAGTATATGGGGGTGTCACAAAGTGGTATCAGAGAGACGATTTTGGAACCTGTAACTAATGAACCCAATGAATCTAAGAGTCAAAATAAAATGAACTCGGGTAGGAGTTGTTAGGAGCTAATGCAAAGACTTGGGAGACGTCCTAAAGTCGCGAACTCGCCCTACAACTTTGAATCGGTCACTATGGGGTGTCATGGGATCCCTATGTGTTTGCTAATGTTCTATTGCGTATGTTAAATGATGTATTGTATAGAAATGTTGCAAAAGGATTGTGGTGGAATGGGAATGTGGTAAATGATAAAGTGTTGTGAATAGGCACGTTGCATAATAGTCGGTCTACAATGTTGTTTGGAATTGTTGGAAAAGTATATGAGAATGATGAATGATTTATAATGTGGCTATACTAGTAACATGTGATTAGGGGGTGTGATATGATTTTTCATAATTTTGTTTGCGTAAAGTTATATAATAAGTTCATATAATTGCCTACTGTTGTATCATATGCACTTGTTAGATGAAGAATGCGATTGAACTAGATGAATTGATTTGAAAAGATGAAGTGGCAATTGCATGAGAATATGAATTTCTTGATTATGAATATCCTTAGGTGATGAAGTGGATTTGTAATATTGTTGTATTAGTAACATGGAAATAGGATTTGTAATGTATGGGTATGACTTGTGTTATGAAAAGTTATAAAGTTAAAGCATGCGGGTAGTACATGATTGATAAGTTGAATGTTATATGAGCATGATAGATGTTATTGTTTGGCTTTTGGTAAGTAGTAACATGTGGTCAGGGATAGTGGTTTTATAAGTATCAAGTCGTTTTTGTTCACTTTGTTGATGTTTTTATTTTTGGTGAAATGTGAATTATATTAATAATTAGCAAAGAGGTTACACCATACAATGAACAATTTTTCACCATTCTACTAATTAAGTGCACTCCTAGAGTCACCACCTTACTCAAACTAACTCAATCCTTTATCTCTAATCCACGCAAGCGTATTATCCTTCTGTTGCACGAAATCACTTCTTTTCAGTCTCCATCTGAGGACATTCTGAACATGTTCAATAACTGCCTCAGGTCGTTTCATCACCATATCCACTTTGCATTTGTTTCTAGCTTCCCATATGCAATACACTAAACCACTGATAGCAACCATGACAATCATCTTCTGGCATAGAGACTTGCATCTCCATTTGATCACCCAATCAACACAGTCACCCTGCCAAGACACACCCAACCAGTGCTGTAAGAGCTGTACACACCTCTGACTGTAACAACAGTCAAAAAACAAATGAGCCTGAGTTTCCTGCTGTGCACCACAGAGGTAGCAAATCCCATCAGTAATAACTCCAAATTTAATTAGTCTGTCCTGGGTCAGACATCTCTTCTTAACAAACAACCATGCCAAAAAATTGTGCTTAGGTAAGGACACTCTATTCCAAACAAATGGTTGCCAAGTGACCCTCTGCTGAGCTCCCAGAAGCCACTCATAAACCTTCTGCACAGAATAGCCACTCTCAGTCCACCCATGAGCTGCAAAACCTTGCATCAGCTGATCTTTCACTTTACACACTTGCCTCCAAACCCAACTTGTATTATTAGTAGGCTGATAAGTCCACCAATCACTATGTTTCATATAAATTTGATGCACCCATTTGACCCACAAACAGTCCTTCTTATTTGCCACCCACCAAGTGTATTTCCCAATAGCGGCCACATTCCAGAGGGGACAGTTAACTATCCCTAGTCCTCCTTTGTTTTTAGGCAAGCAACATTGTTCCCATGCCACATAAGGGACCTTATGAGAATCAGCACTGCCATAAGTAGCTCCTGCACACACTCTCCACTTTATGAATGACAGTCTTGGGCAATAAAAAGACTCTGGCCCAGTAGCTATGCATCTGTGTTAGCACAGACTGAACTAGAATCAACCTCCCTGCATAACTAAGATGTTTAGCACCCCATCCTCTAATTCTACAAACAATATTATCCACCACTCTATTGCACTCAGCCACACTAATTCTTTTATATGAAATAGGGATCCCCAGATAACGAAAAGGGAAAGTCCCAACATGAAACCCTGAGATGTTCAGAATATTGTGGACTTCAGTACCTGTGACCCCATTCATATACTGGTCTGATTTATCTCTATTCATTTGCAGTCCAGAAGCTGCAGAGAAGGAGAGGAAGGCCCTCATCATAACTCTAACAGACTGAGAGTCACCTCTACAGAATAGCAAAAGATCATCAGCAAAAGCTAGATGACTCAACTTTAAAGTTCTGCAAAGAGAATGGTATCTAAACTCAGGCTTTTCCATGACCAGATTCAGTATCCTTGCCAAATACTCCATACACACTGTGAAAAGAAGAGGGGACATGGGATCCCCCTGCCTAAGTCCTCTCTTACCTTGGAAATACCCAAACTGAGTGCCATTGAGTGACAGAGAGAAAGAAGTGGTAGTGACACATTGCGTGATCCACTCCACCATTTGAGCAGGGTGTTGGGGTTGGTGTCCTTAACAGTTAGTGCAAGGACTTATAAATCTCTAAAAGGATCAAAGGACATACTTTTGGTATTATTATCAGTTGATCCACGTTTATCAATAACGGTTGGCTTGCTAGATAAGTTTGACGTTATTGTCATACAGATGGCGGTGATCAACTGGTCCCTAAAAGTCACACCTATAGGATGCGTTTTGAGTGATGTGACGGTATGAAAATACAGTCATGTAGATGCCAAATTTGACTAACCAGTTAGTCTGAGTTTTTTGACTAATAATTAGTCAAAATGTGATGTTGAGATCTTATATTTAATACGGATTAAATATCATGGGCTAAAGGCGAATTAACCAGTTAACTCGTAAAATTAAATATAAGCGTTTTATATTTAATTAAATGTATATTGAATATAATTATACAATACTGTTTTGTCGGACATGTATTAATAATTCAACTAACCCGTATTATTAGTTGATGCCTTAATTTCCGATAACCGATAACAGTTTATAATGAAACCGCGTCGTATACACTTAGCGAGCTATGGACCGGATCACGAGTTTAAGTGAAGAGGAAATGAAAAGCCCATTTCTCTCTTACTCACTCGGTTTGGCCGAGCACTACATAGACAAAAGGAGAGCTTCTCCTCTAGTCTAACCTAATATTCATTTTGCTAAAATAATTAGGGTTTTTGGGAATTGTGCCTCCCGAATTCCGGATCTCTCATCCAACACAAACTCACAAAACAATCCCCTCAATATTGCAAGGCAATTAGGGGATTTTCTCTAGCACAAGGGCATTACTCGGACATCTTGGGTGCAACAATTAGGAGGAGATCTACCTTTGATCTCTCATTGCCTTTTGCACTAGGACCGAAGGTTATTTCTATATCTTTATCGTTTCGTTTTGTTAATTTCGTTTATGACCATAAATTACATATGAATTTTGCGTTATAATCCTATAAAGAGAGGGTTTTATACGGATATTACCCTACAAGTGGTATCAGAGCGAGGCCACGTAATTTTTCTTATGTAATTTTCTTTAAACGAAATGAATCGATGATTTTGTTCCAAAAATTTGTCTCGGCGTACTTTTTTTTACACGGCGTAAATTTTTTTCTTGTTGTTGCTGCGTTTTTTTTGGATCATTGGGAACCGTGTCCATGTACACGGTTGTTGGTTGTGATTTTGTTTTGTTTTGTTTTCATTTCGATCTTTGCATTTTGTATTGTAATCGATATTCATTGCAATATGTTAAAGATCGATCAAAATGATTGCATAAAATTTCGTGTGGCTAATTTCTTTTAGAAAACCGTGTGGCCTTCTTGTTTCTCGGCCTGTTTTTCTGTTTTTTTGCATCGTTATGCGTGCCACACAATTTTGTTAGATCGTTCGATCTCTTGTTTTCAATCGTTCTTCGCATGTTGTAATTTTATCGATAATGATTGCAATATGTTGAAGATGTAACAATTGTATTTTGATTTCTATACGGACTAGATTAAAATTACAATTGTGTTTTATCAAACCGTTTTGTTTTGATCTTTAGTTGCTCTCGATTTTGAGCCGTGTAAATTTTTTTTTGGTTTTTTAATGCTCTCGTTTTTCACAGCATTTAAAAAAAAAAAAAAAAAAATTTTTTTTGGTACTGGTACTGTTCACGTACAGCAGTACAGAGAAAAAAAAAAAAAAAATTTCTGTTTTTTTTTTCGGCCCCTTTTATTGCATAAATCGGTTTTTATGCTCTCGCTTGTTAGTGAAACGGTTCACCCACGTAAAATAAAGTTACTTTAAAACGATTTATTGTAACGGATTATCTCGGATTAAAATTAACTTGACTAAAGCGGTTTTGTCATATAATTTTAATTATCTTTGGTGGTTTGGATAAAAAATTTAACATAATTACGGAATTATGTCACGAATAAATTTAATTTTAGTTGATGCATTTTAATTTATCGTTCTTGTTTATATTTTGAATGTTTTGAATGCCTTTTAATTACGTATTTAATTATTTTGCAAACGGTTGTAACTTAGTGTGGCCTTAGTAGAACGTGTTACCGGAATGATGGAACACGGTCTTGGTTGTATTTTGAGATCTCGTATCTCCATTTTATTTCTTTTAATTACAGTTTTTTAGAATGTAAATAGGTTTATATTTGTAAATTTTAATTGTAATTTTTGAGAAGACTAAAGATGGAGACCGGAGCTCACTCCCGCTACATGGACAAAGATGGAACACCAAGACAAGCTTTCGGGTCCAACGGTGGATTCCAAAGTTGTATTTTGTTCTTTTTACTAGGATAGGCCACACTAGGAATTTTTATTTACGTATCGCATTCATTTATTTATTTTATTGTAACGATAGTATGCATCATTTTCCGCCTAAAAACCAAACCACCTAATTATTGCATGAAAAAACCACACATATAGAGGTCACGAGTTAGTTTTCTATGACATTCGCATGTCACACGATTTTAAGCCATCACCCAAATTAATTCATTCACGCAAACGCTAGTTATTCGTTCACTTAATATGAATTATAATTTAGTTGATGGGATCTTCCTCGTATAAACAAAAATTGAGAACGGTCTTTATAGGTCAAACTCCAATGAGTCCCTTCTTCGTCGGTAGGCATAATATGACCCCTTCTACGTCGGGTAAGTTGGAACCGATTGACCTATTTTATCTCAACACTATGGTCACTCGTACGATCCTGTGACTATGGTGGACTATAGATAGGATTTACGGAAATCTATCGACCAAGAGTTCTTCCGGAAGAATTAGCTAAACAGTTGGCTTATCAATTTACAGAAATTGAGTCTTGGGATCACTTGTATCATTCTTAAGGGAGATCAATTATGCAAGTGCATTGAGTCTACATGTTAAAATGAATTTTAAATAGACTTAAATCACCTCGATGAGTTGCTTATTTCGTTTTGTTTTTCTTTCTTTTTCGGTGTAGATCACCTTCTTTAACGCAAATAACAAATGGCTGGTTCTGCTGATAACCCAATGCCAAGTGCCACATTGGACCGTGAGTCCGGCCGGATCTTCATGAATCGGATGAATCGATCTACTCGATCAAGAATGATGGATCCAACCGGGGGCCGGGAGGCGGCATTACGGAATGCTTGCCGCTGACGGAAGCTCAAATATCTATTAGAGCCCCTTCCGGCAAACCCAGGTCCCACGGCTAGAGCTGCTGAAATCACCAAGTTTAATGATTTCTGTATGGAAGCGGGTGCGATTAAAAACGTACTCATTTTTGCAATGGAATCCAATTTGCAGAAACGCTTCATAGCCCATGGTGCAAACAAGATTTTCACCACGCTCACCAAGGAATTCTCGAAAGCACCGAGAATCGTGACCTATGAGCATACCACTCGCTTCTTTGATGCGAGACTCCAGAAGGGCCAACCAGTTAGCCCACACATTCTCAGCATGATTGAAAATGTCGAGAAGCTGGAGACCTTTGATTGTAAGATCAGCGAGAACATTGTAATCGACCGCATACTTCACTCACTCCACGATGGTTATTCGCAATTTAGAGCGAATTACTATATGAATGATTTGAAGAAAACTCCCCATGAGCTGCACTCCCTTCTCGTACAGACCGAGAAGGACATGAAGCTCAGTGGGAGCATGAAACAGGATGTTCTTGTTGTGTCAAACAAAGGGATAGGTAAGGGCAAAGCTCAGGCAAACCTAGCAGTAGGTAAACCGAAGTTTAAGAAGTCGGGTCCAGGTAAGAGTGGGCCTGGTGAGTCGAGCAACTCATCAGGCGCGACAAAGAGCAAAACCGAAAACATGGAATGCCATCACTGCCACAAGACTAGGCATTGGAGGCGGACATGTCCTGTCTATCATGAGGACATAAAAGCGGGTCGCGTTAAACCTGTTGGTATGTCTTCTTCTTCTACTTTTATTCATATGATTGAGATTAACCATGCAAGTTACGGAACTTGGGTACTAGATACTGGTTGTGGTTCTCATCTGTGTAATCATGTGCAGGGCCTCCGAAATCTCGAGCCTCTCGTAAAGGGTGAGGTTGACCTGCGTGTCGGGAATGGAGCAAGAGTGGCTGCCGTCTCGAGGGGAACATATGTGATCCAGCTTCCTAGCGGATTTGAGTTATCATTATATGATTGCTATTATGTACCTAGTCTTTCGAAAAACATTATTTCAGTTTCTGCACTTGACAAACTTGGTTTTTCATTTGTAATCGAGAATAATACTTGCATTTTCTCTTTACACAATATGATTTATGGCAAGGCGCCTCCATGAACGGAATTTATGTTTTAGATCGACGACCAAAATATTATACGTAATGAATAAAAAGTTAAAGGTTGGTGACAAAGATCAAACGTATCTATGGCAATGCCGTATGGGACACATTAATGAGAAACGCGTAAAACAACTCATCAAAAATGGAGCTATCTCGGCCTTTGATTTTCAATCATTTGGCACGTGTGAATCATGTCTCATCGGTAAGATGACTCGTATTTCCTTCAAAGGTGTTGGAATGCGCGCTGCTGACCTATTAGGGCTCATACACACGGATGTATGTGGTCCTATGTCAATCACCGCACGAGAAGGCTATAGGTATTTCATCACTTTCACGGATGATTTAAGTAGATATGGCTATGTCTACTTAATGAAGCACAAAAGTGAATCCTTTGAGAAATTCAAAGAATACCAAAATAGGGTACATAACCTACTTGGTAGAAAGATAAAAACACTACGTTCGGATCGTGGTGGCGAGTATCTTTCTCACGAGTTTGATCAACACCTTAAAGACCGTGGGATCGCCCTACGCTAACTCCACCGGAACACCTCGGCTGAATGGTGTGTCCGAACGGAGAAATCGAACACTACTTGATATGGTTCGATCCATGATGAGTCACACGGTTTTACGATTCATTATGGGGTTATGCTCTTTGTCACCGCTCTAATACTTAACCGAAGTCCGTCTAAAGTCATTGACAAGACTCCATATGAACTATGGAAAGGAACGGTCCCTAACTTGTCCTTTATACGGGTTTGGGGCTGCGAGGCTTATGTCAAGTGGAGACCTAAAGATAAGCTCGGCCCGCGATCGGTCAAGACATACTTTATAGGTTATCCTAAAGGAACACGTGGTCATTACTTCTATTCGCCAACCGAACAACGTGTTTTTGTTGCGGCTAGTGCGACATTCTTAGAGAAGGAATTTCTCGAGAATGCAAAGAGTGATAGAACCTTCGACCTGTCGGAGATTACAGAACCAAATACCGAGCAACTATTGGAGGAACCAATTCCTTCAATCCCTACTGCAGTGAATATTCCCGAGGAACCTAGGAGATCGGGAAGAGTCTCTATTCCTCCGGAGACATGATACATTGGTATGGTCGAGGAACATGACATAGATGACGTTCTACTCTTAACGAGTAGTGAACCCGCAACCTATAAAGGTGCCATGACTAGTTCTGACTCAAAGCTATGGCTTGAGGCCATGCAATCCGAGATGGACTCCATGTATGAGAACAACGTGTGGGATCTTGTTGACTTACCTGCTAAGGTTCGTCCCCTTCAATGCAAATGGCTTTACCAGATAAAGCATTCTGTGGAAGGTCAACAAGATATCTACAAAGCACGAATAGTTGCTAAAGGTTTCACCCAAGTGCCAGGTTTGCACTACGATGAGATTTTTGCACCCGTAGTCATGCTGTGTTCCATTCGGATTATCTTAGCGATTGCCGCTTTTCATGACTATGAAATTTGGCAAATGGACGTGAAAACCGCCTTCTTAAACGGTTTTTTGGAGGAAGAGTTGTACATGGTACAACCCGAAGGTTTCATCGATCCAAAGACATCCTAAGAAAGTGTGCAAGCTTAAGCGTTCCATTTATGGACTTAAGCAAGCATCAAGGAGTTGGAATCATCGCTTCGACCAAGTGATAAAAGAAAATGGATTTACTCGATCGGTCGAGGAACCATGTCTATATATCAAGTCGAGTGGGAGCAAGATTGTCTTCCTAATATTGTATGTTGACGACATACTCCTGATTGGGAATGACATACCTCTCTTAACTTCGGTGAAAGTATGGTTGAAAAACCATTTCCAGATGAAAGATATGGGAGAGGCACAAAGAATTCTAGGCATCCGTATCTATCGAGATAGATCACGACGAATGCTATCTCTCAGTCAGGAGTCTTACATAGACAAAGTCCTAGAGAGATTCAGCATGACTAACTCCAAGAAGGGGTTCCTTCCTATGTCTCCAGGGGTGCATTTGAGCAAGTCTCAGGCACCAGAGACACCGGAAGAAAAAGAGCGCATGGCACGGATACCTTATGCCTCGGCAATAGGATCTATCATGTATGCCATGATATGCACACGTCCCGACGTGGCATATGCATTGAGTATGACAAGTCGATTCCAACAGCATCCAGGTGAATCACATTGGTTGGCTGTCAAGAACATTCTTAAGTACCTACGGAGGACTAAAGATTGGGCATTGACTTATGGAGGCGAACAAAAGCTATGCGCAACCGGTTACGCAGATGCTAGCTTCCAAACGGATCGAGATGACTCGAAATCTCAGTCTGGATTCGTTTTTACTCTTAATGGCGCTGATCAGGCTGGAAGAGTTCGAAACAAATCAAGCTGTTCTGATAGATTCTACGATCGAGTCCGAGTACTATGCCGCGTCTGAAGCTACAAAGGAAGCGATATGGATGCGTCAATTCTTACATGGGCTATCTGTAGTGCCTAGTTCGAATGACCCGATCACCATCTATTGCGACAATAGTGGTGCCATCTTCCAAGCTAAGGAGCCAAAGTCTAGCAACAAGTCTAGACATGTACAACGGAAAGCTCATCTAATCCGGGATTACGTGGAGCAAAAGGCAGTAGTGATAGAAAAGATTGCTACAGATGATAACATAGCAGATCCTCTCACTAAAGCATTACGACAAGATAAGCATGAAGGGCACGTAAATTCCATGGGAATTAAACGTGTTCCTAAGTTGTAGTACTTTTTTATGGATTAGATTCATTCGCTTTTGTACCTTATACAACATCATCGATTTGATATTTTATATATTTTGTTTTTTTCATGTGGATTTGTACGACAAATTTTGAACACCACAAAGTGAACTGAACGAACATTATATTTTTCAGTCCTTAATTGCCCACATGAGCTGATAACTCTGGCAATTATTTTGTGACGTTGGTTGATGGTGGGTTCAACGAGCCATAAGTCAACCGGTTGGTGACCAATCACGAGAGGCGATTTATACGGATATTTCGTAGGACACAATTGTGACATCGACGTGGAGTCCTAAATGTTTTTATAACATTCGATGCCCGGTCGTGGATAGGACTTCCATGGTGATCCTAAGAGTCGATTCTTTTGACTATCGACTGTCTCTTGAGACTAAGGCAGATTTTGGGTGACTTTGGTTTCTTTCTCACGGTCATCGATGTAACAGGGGGCCAAGTAGATTGTTTCGGGTCATTTCATGCTGTGCTTAGATCGGAAGGAGTTCGAGTTGAAGGAAATATTCAGCCTTTATCGGTACTCGATGTTTCTCGGGGCCACTCGAGGAGTCAGAATCAAATGCATGGCCATGCTCGGATACGGATTCGTTTTATCAGTTAAGTTACTCTCTAGTCGGGGAAACCACTCTAGATCCAGATCGATTGTAAAATACGACCTTTGTGGATCCAGATCTGCAAATTGTTTTACATTGAGTGGGAGAAATTTTAAACGAATATGAGAATCGGTTATCGCACATACACTTGTACGGACAAGTGGGAGTTTGTTGGAGCTTGTGTCCTCCAGTTAGTGCGGATAACGTCATTGCACAGACACTTGTACGGACAAGTGGGAGCTTGTTGGGGTTGGTGTCCTTAACAGTTAGTGCAAGGACTTATAAATCTCTAAAAGGATCAAAGGGCATACTTTTGGTATTATTATCAGTTGATCCACGTTTATCAATAATGGTTGGCTTGCTAGATAAGTTTGACGTTATTGTCATACAGATGGCGGTGATCAACTGGTCCCTAAAAGTCACACCTATAGGATGCGTTTTGAGTGATGTGACGGTATGAAAATACAGTCATGTAGATGCCAAATTTGACTAACCAGTTAGTCTGAGTTTTTTGACTAATAATTAGTCAAAATGTGATGTTGAGATCTTATATTTAATACGGATTAAATATCATGGGCTAAAGGCGAATTAACCAGGGTAATATCCGTATACAGGGAACCTAAGAGCAACAAGCATCTCATAAAGAAAGTCCCATTCAATGGAATCATACGCTTTTCTCAAATCAATCTTCATCATCACCCTAGGTGAACAGCTTTTCCTATTATAGAGCCTTACCAGATCATGGCAAATAAGAATGTTGTCAACAATCTCTCTGTCTTGAATAAAAGCACTCTGATTCATGCTTATGATGTCATGTAATACTTTAGCCACCCTATTGCAAATGACCTTTGAAATGCACTTATAGAGGACATTGCAACAAGCTATGGGTCTAAACTCCATAACTGTAGCAGGAGCCTCATTCTTAGGTATCAAGGTGAGCACAGTGGCATTCACTTGCTGAAGGAGTCTCCCACTAGTGAAAAATTCCATAACAGCAGACACTACATCCTCCCCAACAATATCAAAGGCATCTCTAAAGAAGCCTGATGAATATCCATCAGGTCCAGGTGCTTTATCTACTGGAATGGAAAAGAGAGCTTTAGTAACTTCCTCCCTTGTGAGAGATTGAACTAACCCAGCAGCCTGTTCAGGGGTCACAACATTCCCTCTTCTTACCACCCCAGTACAGACAGGGTGCACCTGACTACTACTCCCCAGCAACAACTTATAATAGTCAATAAAAGCATGCTCAATACTGCTAGCATCAGTGCACACATTTCCATCAATATCCTTAATACTCAAGATTTTGTTGTGTGCCCTCCTAGCTTTTATAGTGCTATGAAAGAAACGAGTATTATCATCAGCATTATGGACCCACTGAATCTTAGCTTTCTGGGCTAAATACGAAACTCTTGCCTCATCCAGTTCCTTAAACGTGATTGCTGCCACTTTTTCCTCCTCCAGAAGATTAATATTAGTGGGATCTCTATGAACCTGCATCTGAATGTGCTCCAGGAAAACTTTTGCCATCTGTGCAACATTCTCAACATCCCCATAACCCTCTCTATTCAATTTCTTGAAAGAACATTTCAACCTCTTAAGTTTCTTCACCACTTGAAACATAAGACAACCTTTAACCAGACCATTCCAAACCTCACCAACCACTTGCTTAAACTTGCTACTTTTACCCCACAAATTAAAATATTTAAAGCTAGTTTTCCTCCTCTCATCATCTCTCCACAGTTCAATCAAGCATGGACTATGGTCATACAAACCTTCAGGCAAGAAATTAACCACCCCAGAAGGCCCATTCAGAATCCATTCATCATTGGCTAGGACCCTGTCAATCCTGCTAAACATTCTGGCAGCTCCTACTTGCTTATTAATCCAAGTATAATAAGCACCAGTAGTGACCAGATCATATAGTCCACAAAAATCAACACACCCTTGGAATTCTCTAACCTCAGCATTAGTTACAGTAGTGCCAATCCTCTCATCCACATATAGCACACTGTTAAAGTCACCCATCACCAACCAAGGCCCTGTAACCATATGCTTCATATGTTTGAGGGAATTCCATAACTGAGCCCTATCAGCATCTTTATTACACCCATAAACAATTGAGCAGCACCAAGAGAAATCAGTCCCCAAATGCTTAACAGCCACATGAACAACTTGAAGATCATATTGCAGTGGAGTCACAGAGAAAACATCAGGATCCCACAAAACCCAAATCCTCCCTTTGTCCTTGACATTATTATTATCAATACTACACCACTTAGTACCTAATCCAAGCTTAACGTTATCTTTATTTTTATTCCTTACTCTAGTTTCTACTAAACCAAAGAAACCAATCTTATTTAAGTGCAGGAAACGTCTAACATCCCCTTGCTTATTCACCTTATTAATACCACGAACATTCCAAAAACCAATGTTAACCATTATCACTACCAGATGGTCCCTTACCACTTCCTAGACTACTTAACATATTCTTTTTCAAGGACAATTGTAACACATCCATAAAAGTAGGGCCACCTTGAATCATTCTCATACCTCGCTTAGATATTCTGTGAATGAATTTTGCAGGAGATATAGAATTCATCACAGACCCCTGATATGGCATAGGTGTAACCACTGCAGCAGGATCAATTTGAGGAAGTTCCTCCTCAGAAACAGGCTCCTCTACTGTCACTGGTTTGTTCACCTGCACCACCCTTTGATTCTGAACAGGCATCACCCTTAGTTTCTGAACAGGAGCAACGACCTTGGGTCTCCATTGCTGCTTAGCAGGAGCACCCTTAGTCACGACCTTCCCATTCTTATAATACTTAGTATCATGTCCAATCCGCTTACACTTGGTACAAAGGAAAAGCTTCCACTCATAGAAGACAGCCTGCCTCTGCACCACACCTTTCTCATCAATAAACTCAATATACTCAGGGAATTGCTGTCCTGTCTTAACTTCCACCATATATCTCGCATAATTCAGAAACTCCTTCTCATGGGTGGCCTTATCACTCCTGATTGGGGTCCCAATTAACCCAGCAATCTTTGGTAAAGCCTTCCCCCAGTATTTCAGTTCCAAATCATACAATCGCACCCAAATTGGTACCACATCAGGTTTATCCTTAATGATTTTAGTGTCAGACTTCCAATCCTTGATAATGAAAGGCTTACTGTCAAAAAGGATATGTTCTGACTGCAATACCAACTCCTTATCCTCCTGTTTCACAAACCAAACTACGCAGACGCCATTCCCTAAAAACAACACCTTATCAATGGAGTATTTCTGCCAAATTCTTCGCACAAACCCTCCCAAAACATGACTAGGCGGATTCGCACCAAGAACATAGCAGTAAATCGATGAAGACCAAAACTCTACTTCAGATTGAACATCATCAGCATCAATTTTCAAGAAAGGAGTTTTACCAGCTCGATTTTGTTTCTTCCCAACTTCCACCCACTCCTCATCATCAGGCAATTTGTCCTCTGAAATTACAGACAATTCTTTAGTGAGATTAAACGCCCTAAGCTCCGAAGCCTTAGAACACTCTGCTTTTTTGACCGTCGCAATTGTTTCACTCAATTCATTAATATGTAGCGTATTAGTATTATTTTTTGATTTATTAACAGATGAACTATTATTTTTATTTTTATGTGGAGAATTACTAGTATGTCGTTTTCCCCTCGCCATTGCAGAAAGGGAGAAATTTCATAAGCTTTCTCTCTCTATCTCTATAACCATTTTTCACTCACTTTGTTGACGTTTAAGTTGTTTGAAAGAGAAGATCAAATAGTTATGCTGTTTGATTATAGAGAGGTTGTCTTTAAACTGTTATAACTTGAGATGAATAAATGATGTTGATGTGATTCCAATTGGAGGTGATAGCTTGTTCTTTTTCGATTCTAACGATAGGTCACACGCCCAAAATGACCAAGAAACAAGTGAGATATGACCGTTTTACAAAAATTGGACAGTGTTGAGAATTGCGTAGGGTACTCGATCGAGTGGCCGTCCCTCGATCGAGTGCACCTATTGTTACTCGATCGAGTAACCCTTACTCGATCGAGTAGCCCTGGTAATTTTTTTACGTGCCTCTGACCTTCACCTACTCGATCGAGCAAGTCACTTACTCGATCGAGTGGCCTGTACTCGATCTAGTGACCCCTCCTTTGGGTCATATGCTTGTCTTTTGACTTCGTTCCATAGTATGTTTAATTCAAAGGTGTTCTTTGGCTTCTTTATGAATGTTTTTACCTATGTGTTGGTCTTGATGCATAAGTTACTCAATCTTATGGTGTAAGGAGTGGCACCTGTGGTGAGTAAGAGTTCGGTGAGTAGGACATGAGTTATATGTGGTTGTAATAGATAGTGGAAAGAGAAAAAGAAAGATTGGTAAGGCTTAATTGAGGCATAGGGCATGTTTTGTGAGATGAGACGAGTGATATGATTGTGTGTTGAGTAATGAAAAAGTAAGTGAATGTGGGCAAGGGATAATGTAAGGCTAAGGAACGTGAGAATAAATAGATTGAAAGGAAGGATGTGGATAGTAGCAACTTGAGATGCTTATGGAATTACAGAGGGATTTGGTTAGGAATTGTGTTAGATAAGAATATATGTAATAAAAGTTTGTTGTAGAGGGATGGAGAAGAGTGGTATATAGTGAACTTAATGGAGACATGTCGCGACGTGGATTTGCAGATAGTGAATGAGTTTGAGAATTTGTATTATCAAGAGGTGAAACTATTGTGTGATTTCCTTGGACAATTAACGGTATGAAATGAGTTTTGGGATTCTAGAGGAAACTTATTGGTGATAAGTGTGAGTGATAGCATGATAAGATAAAATCCATGGTAAGAAAAAGTGAGATTGTACTGATATAAAATAATGAGATGTGAGTTTTGGAGCAATGAGACGGTAGCCAGAGCACTAAAGAGTTAGGTAGAAGTAATAAGAAGTTGAATGGTTAATTGATTTTGTCGACCGTAAAAAAAAAGGAGTAAAACTAGGAAAATGTTCACCGGAGTTATGTGATATAAAAGTAAGGAGTCGTCGAGATGTATGATACTATCATGAGGATTTGAGTTAACGATTATATAGGAGTCCCAGGACGACATGATTATCATAAGTTTCGGGGAATTAAGGAAAGTAAAAGTGGGGTAAAGAATTTGCACGATATGAGGTATTGGTGGTGAGTTGGGTGACGATACAATTAAGGATGGAATTGGAAATAATGTTGAGGTAATTTTTGTTGATGGGTTTGATGTTCGTTATTTGGGATGTTAACCAAAGATAGGAAAGAAACCGTGATGTTTAGAGATGAGTGTAAGAGGCTTGATGTCCGAACGATGGTAGTGTTGAGGTGTTGTCACTAGTAGTTAAGGGTGATGATAAATAGGAAAGATGGCCATTCTAAAGAGGTTGATTTTGTAGAGACCAGATTGATATGTACGGTTGTGAGAAAGTATAAGACGTGGTCTTAGGAGGTGGTTGCTAGTAGTTGAGTATTAGCTGTATGGTTATATTTGGCAGGGGGTGATGGTTATGCGAATGGGAGAAGGTGTTATGAGGGGCATACGAGTTAAGCTCGGGCGAGAGGTAACCTTTATCAGGTGGTAACTTACGTGATCAGAATTGGCTAGTTGGATGTGATTACGGGTCTATGATGTGTATAAATGTTGTGTCAGGTTCTGACCTCACGATAAGTGGTATGGTGTGATAGTTATAAAGTTGTTATTTGAATGTTCTGTAATGCATGTTAGGTACGGTAACTTAATGGAATGATATTTAAAAAAATGATATATTGGGTGATCTAACATGGCAAGTTATACTTGTCTGTGTATTCATGATATATGTTTATTGAGTGATATGGTAGGGGGATGATATTCATGAGGTTCTTATCTCCTTATTCCATATAATATGTTGTGTTGCGTTGTGATCTAGTAGAGTGGTTTTGAGAAAGTTTTCTTGTCCGGGAAGTTATATCGAGTCAGTGTTTATGGGATTGTGTAAGTTGCAATGTCTATCGATGTGGTAGTGGTGCCTCGGGTGGTGATCCGGCACGGTACGTCATGTTGTGATGCGGGTATTTTCGCGCTGCGGTGCGGCTGTTGGTGGCGGTGTTGCGATGTCGTAATCGGTTGTGGTGGAGTAGGCGGGATGATTACGATTCGAGTTTCGAAAGTACATACCAGTTATACATAGTTGTTTTTTTGTTTGCTGCTGCTTCCTGTGAGTTTCAGTTTGAACAGATAGACGGTTATTTTGTTTATTAATGTTTCTTACAAGTTTCAGCTTGAGAGTAAGAGTAGAGTATGATATGGAAGAGTGTTTTGTATGCTTCTGTTGCCGGCATGGTATAGCGATATTCTGTTGATGGGACACAGTTGTGAGAGGTTGTTACAGTAATTTTGATCTTGTTTTAAGATGAGGCATTGATAGACATAGTAATGGCAAGTGAGTTGTGGAACATGTGTTGTTCTGATATGAAAGCTGCAAGTGGTTCATAATCTTTTATTGGGACAATGAGTATAGGGTGTTGGACCTTAGTGTCATGTTAAGTTATGTATGAGTTTTGCGGTAATGAAAGAAAAGAAATTGAGGATCTAGTGTGATTGTACGTAAGAAGTGTGGATCCTGAGTTATGCTTTTGGCAATAGTAGTTTTATATAGTTTATATAGAGAGGTATGTCGTGTTGCGGTAATGTGGAAGAGTTGGAGTGTTGGTTATGATAAGGATTTTATGGTATTGGTTAGATGGAATGCAGAATGAGTTGAGGTATGAGAACTGTTTAAGTAAGAGAGCCTTGGAAAAAGGAATGGTTATAGGTGTGAGGGTATATGTGTCTATCTTTGACATGTAGTGGTGATGAAGATAATGAGAAGATATAGCTAAGGATCTAGTATTAGTGAGTTACAAGGACGTAACATTTATCTTAAGAGGAGTAGGATGCGGCAAAGAGTGTTTGATGATTGTACATGTTGTAGTATAATTGGAAGTAGAGTGTTGCTGTAGCATAAAGAATGGATTTGTATATATTGTGGTTGATATTGATAAAAGGTCATGGCCGTGCTTGTAGTAGTTCTATGTTTAGGAATGGAAGAATATTTCGATAGTGTTGACAGTTGGATGATGATGTTATGAGTGTGAGTAAACTTTGAGGACGAAGTTCCTTTTTTAGGGTGGCAGAATATAATATTCCGTTGGATGTTTATGAGTGTCTTGTTATTGGAGTTTCTAGTGGATAATATGTTAGTGAAACGGAGCTAGCGGGATCTGTGGATGGTAGTTGGTAGTGTATGGAGTTAGTGTCGAGAGAGACTATAATGTAGTTGATACGATATCGCAAGCCATGTTGTGGAGGTAGGCTTAGTTGGTGGAGTTGGTGTTAAGAGTTCATGTTTGAAAGGTTGGGGTTTTGTTTTTGAGTCCTTAGTTGCGTTGCTGTGTCTTAATCGAGTTAGTATGTTTGTATTGGGTATGGGTTGAACTTCGGGGACGAAGTTCTTTTTAAGTAGGGAAGACTGTAATACTACGGTTTTCTATGTCTTTGGGTACTCTATCGAGTGGGGCTTACTTTGTCGCGTAAGTATGTTTTCATACGAAACAGTAGTCTGTGTGATGGGTACTCGATCGAGTATGTGTGGCACTCGATCGAGTAAGGGGCACTCGATCGTGTAAGTTACTTACTCGATCAAGTAAGTTGGTCTTACGGGTTATTTTAAACGGTTTTGTTAATAACACGTGATTAGTATTTAAGGGTTCCGTCACCCTTCTTAATCAGTTTTAAGTTTTCTAAACACCTTTTAAAGAGAAGAAGTTGAGTAGCTTTCATTCATCGCGTTATTAGCAAATCCCAAGGGCTAGGGTCGTCGGATCATCTTGTTCTTTACACCGTTGAGTTCATCGTGTTAAGGGTAAGATTCTTGTATAATTTATGTTGTGTTTCGTTGAGTTTCTTCAAAACGCTAATTGGGTAATGTTGCGGGTTTTGGGTGATTTTTATGGTTGTGGTGGTAATTGTATATTTGTATGTATGCATGTTATAGGAGGAGGATTCGTAGAGGAGACTTTGTGATTAGCTGCTAGATCGTCTGTGGTGATTGCTATCTCAGGTAGGTTAGCCTACTCAGTATTGTTGGTTGTCTAGAGTGTCTTTTGATGTGGTTTGGTTGTTGTAGTGTCGGTGTGGTTGATCGATTGTGATAACTGGTTGTTGTTGCGTTGTTTCATCTATCGTTGTTGTAGTGCAGCTGATTGTGATTGTTTGTCTATGGTTCTCGAGGTGCGTCCTCGGCTGAGTGGAGTTACTTGCGGGAGTGGCTTCACGGCCGTTGTTCGCCCTCCGTGGAACCCGCCATGGGAGGATATGTGCACATTAATCGACATGGGTTTATCGCTCGGTATGATGAGCGGAGATTTGGTGGGTACGACTGCGGTCTCACTGGCAGAGCTGGTCCAGTGGACAGTCGGTGACGGTGATTGATTGGAGGAGATGTGATGTGTGTATATTCTGTTGTGCTTGTGTTATGTCTGTGGTTGTTGGTGTTTGTTGTTTGTTTCTGTCTTGTTGTTTGTTTCTGTTGTGTCTGTCATGATCACTTATGGTGAGCAGTCAGTCTTAGCTGGTTGTGATCTGGATGTTAGCTGGGTGCTTGGCGGGATGAGTCTTTTACGAGTTACAACAGAAGTAGTCCACATAGTTGACAGTAGTTTGAGTTGTACCTTTATATACATGTACCTTTAGTTTTGTTAATCACTATAATGTAACTTAATTTTCTTTTATCGACATTTGATTATTACTGTCCTCGGGCAACCGGGATAGTGACGCCCTTATATGTTAGGGATGTACTTGTTAAGGCTCCTGAGTATATGGGGGTGTCACATAAAGTTCCAACAGGGGAAGAAATGGACCTAGTGACACCAGTGTATATTGGAGGGATTGAAGCTAACCAACATACCCCACCTAATTCTCAAATGGATGAGGAGGGATTTGGGAAGCCTCAAGCAAAAAGCCAGCCAACTATGCAATGTAAATCAAGTGTATCAGTCAACTTGGATAATAAATTTCAAGAGTTATCTATGCCTGAGCAGACAGGCAGAGGTCAAGTTATGGGGTTATGTCAGGGTGATAAGGACATTATCATGGTGATCCTAGACGTGGAGGGGGCCAGGTTCTGCATGCCTAATGAATATCGTTACCTAGAACACTAGGGGGTTGAATGGCCCTCTAAAGAAGTATGAGGTCTTGGACCTTATGTTGGATAATAAAGTGGATGTTGCTTCAGTAATTGAAACTCATGTTAGGGATGTTGCTATTCATAGAGTTTGGCATAATAAATTGTCTCGGTTTAAGTTGATTACTAATAATGATTGCCATTCTAATGGTCGTGTTTGGATTCTCTGGAACACAGCAAATGTCTCAATTAAGGTGTGTGGGAAGTCTGCACAACACATCCACTGTGAAGTTGTGCACCTCTCCACTCAGCAGACCTATGAGATGACATTTGTGTATGCGTTTAACTCGGGTGTTCATAGGAGAATTCCGTGGGCTAATCTTCAGCAAATTGCTCTTAATGTTTCTAAACCTTGGTGCTGCTTAGGGGATTTTAATGTTACCCTAAGTGCTGAGGAGAGGATTGAGAGTAAGCAATTACATTATGGTGATATGGGGTAGTTCAAGGATTGTTTCCAAATGTGTGGGCTTGGTGATCATCCTGCTACTGGATGCTCCTACACCTGGTCAAACAGGCAAGGGGAGCAGTTGAGATGGGCCAAATTGGACAGGATTTTAGGACATCATAGCTAAATTTCTACTATTAGATCCACTGCTAGTTTTCTGCCTGC
Source organism: Silene latifolia (assembly GCF_048544455.1). Taxonomy (NCBI): domain Eukaryota; kingdom Viridiplantae; phylum Streptophyta; class Magnoliopsida; order Caryophyllales; family Caryophyllaceae; genus Silene; species Silene latifolia. The sequence continues at coordinate 399,351,060 of NC_133538.1, forward strand.
AGGGATTTTTGACCACTCCCGAATGCTGGTTCAGGTGGACATGGGGATAAAGAGGAGGGGGAGAGCCTTCAGGTATCTTGAGAGTTGGTCTCTTTATCCACATTTTAACCCCTGTTTATAGAACTACTGGTCTAGTCATTTCTATGGTAATAAGATCAGTGTCTTTTTCCAAAAGCTCAAGACATAGAAAGGGGGTCTCAAAAAGCTGCACAAGAAGGAGTTTAGTGTTATCAGAAGCAGAGTAAGGGAAGCCATGGATGCTCTAAGCTCATGACAAGCTCAAATTCATGCTGACCCTCTGAACCCCACTTTGCTTGACCGAGAGAAGCTTTTGATACATTCCTATACTATTCTAAAAAAAGCTGAGTTGGGCATTCTGAAGCATAGAGCTAAGGTTGAATATACAAACTTTACTGATGCTAATACTAGATATTTCTATGCAAAGATTGCTGAGAGGAAGACTAGGAATACTATTGGCTCTATTAAGGATGATGAAGGCAAACTTTGTAAGGGAAATGAGAAAGTAGGGGCTGCTTTTGGAAGGTTCTAAAAGAAACTACTTGGGTCCTCTTCTACTGTCAAGCCTCTCCCTCTTGACCTCTTTCATGATTCTGTTTTGGAGGATAATCAGAAACAACAGCTTGTGAAACCTTTTTCTAACCAGGAGCTCATGGTAGCATTGAAATATATTGACAGGTACAAAAGCCCTGGGGTTGATGGTTTTAGCTCTGGGTTTTTCCTAGATGCTTGGAATACAATTGGTGCTGACTTTCAGGCTGCTGTCTATGAGGTTTTTGGGAAAGGCTCCCTTCCCAAGGCTGCTAATGCTACTCTATTAGTGTCGGTGTCCAATACTGATACTCCCTCTTCAGTGGTGGAATATAGGCTAATTGCCTGTTGCACCACATATTACAAGGTTACCAGTAAAATGTTGGCCAACAGATTAAGGGATGTGCTCCATAGTCCGGTAGGGTGGGAGCAAGCTGCTATTGTTAAGGATATTAACCTGTTTGAGAACTCTGCTATATCCCATGAGCTCACTGCCAAATATAGTAGGGTTAGACTGACACCTAGATGCCTCCTGAAAGTATCTATCAGGAAGGCATTTGATTTAGTTAACTGGGATTTTTTGGGCAACTATATGGGTCATTTTGGCTTTCTTAGTGTTTTTGTGCAGTGCATTAAAGCTTGTATTACTACTCCATTTTTATCCCATGCTGTGAATGAAGGAGTGGAGGGCTTCTTTAATGGTCATAGAGGGCTACGTCACGGGGATCATTTGTCACCCTACCTCTTTGTCCTTTCAATGAAGGTCCTCTCTACATTGCATAGGAAGCTCCGTGCTTACCCTAGGTTTTCTTATCACTGTAAGTGTGTCCAGCTTCATCTCACTAACCTGGTTTTTGCGGATGATCTCCTTGTGTTTACCAGAGGGGCATCTTCCTTCTCTGACAGCAGTGGCTTCATGTCTGGATAAATTTGCTGCTATTTCAAGTCTTGCTGCTAATCCTCTCAAAACCTGTGTTTATTTTGGAGGGGTTACCAGGCAAATAAACGCTTAATCGGGATTGCTACTGGATTTAATGAAGGGGAGTTCCCATTCAGATACCTTGGCCTTCCCCTTTCAACCTCTAGATTCACAGCAGCCATGTTCAAGCCTATGTTGGATAAAATCAGGGGCAAAATTTGTTGGAATATGTGTCCTCCGACAATAATGCGATCACGACTGTTGATCATGATGATCACATGTTTAAGTCTCATTAAAATGAATACAATTGGGAAGTAATATTGTTACTGTCAACTGGTCAACATATATCGGTAATGATTGGTGACTAGAGTTTGACATTAATTGTCGTGTGACGGTGGTGATCGATTGACCCCTAGGTCATACCTATAGGGCAATACTCTTAATTGATTATTTAATTAATCGTATAATGTTGCGAGTTAATTAAATTACTTGAAAATTGACGGACGATTTTGGAAGTAAAATTTACGTATCATATTGAAATGTGATTAAATAAGATACGGTCTGAGTAATTGAATTGTATCATTACTCGGATGAAATAATTGTTTAATGTAACAATTAAATTGGATGAATTGTTATAAATACAATCAGTTGTAATTTATAAATGGTAAAATATTTTGGCACAAGTAATTATAAAATTACTAAGTCGATTTTTGTATGTGACGTATTTTTGATAATACGTTGATTTTTAATATGTTAAAAATTACATAACAAATTTATGTCACATATGACATGTGACATATTGACAATTGACAAAAATAATATGGATTCCATATTACCAAATGGACCGAAATAAAAGAAGAGGTTTAAGCTAATTAATTGTTTAATTAGTAGCTAAACATAATGATTGTTTTTGCTTTAGTAGCCATGCAACCCTACTACTCCTTGTGAAGACAAATGAGGGCATGCATTGGCTCCCCTAAACCTCTCCACTTACACGGTTTAGAGAAGAAAAAATCATCATTGTTTTTCTTATAATTTTACCTAATAATATACTAAGGGTTATGTATTATTTTCATTCAACTAATCATCCAAAATATAAGTTCTAGTGAGAAGAAAAATCCTCCTCTTCCTCTCTCATAAAAACCGAAATATTCAAGGGTTAAATAATATTTTTGGTTCAATTTTCTCCTAGATTAATATTATACTAGTACTTATAATATTAATTAGATTAAGTGTTAAGCCTTGGGTATAAAGCTTAGGGAGAGATCTTATACTTAGATCTTATTCATCCATAAGGAAAAGCTCAAGATCAAAAGAGAAAGGTGATCTCTTTTGTGCCCTTAAATCCGAAATCCACAATGTAAGGACATGATTTCTCTTCTATTATATTATTTGTTTTCATGCATAAAATCCGTTTTAATTTTATGACAAATTATTTAGACATATTTGAGTATGTTAATATGTATATGAATCTACATTTCCTTCAATTGGTATCAGAGAGCCACGGTTGTTTGCATGCAAAATTGGTTAAAAGTTTTTCCGAGTTATAAGAATAACAAATAAAACTTGTAAAATTTGTGTTATTATGATATATCACGAAATTATTACATGCATGTTAATATTTCTGGTCCTAAAATGTTTTAGGATATTTTGGTTAATTTTTCGGATTTTTATTGTTCATATTTTACAATAATGGCATTTAAATGTGATTTTATGAGTAAAAATGTCATTTTTAGTCTAAAATTAGCTATACTTCGAATTTTAAGTTGATTTTTGGATATGTGGTCACATATATTATTTTGAGATAACCTGTAAATGTTCATAATTTTTGGACTTGTTATGCTCGAAAAATGAATTTTTCATTATTAAATTCGGATTTAAGTGAAAAATAGGTTAATATGAGTTAAATTTCGAATCTGGTCATAGAAAATTAATATGTTGTCACATGCAATTTTACAAGATGTGTGTAAAATAATTGGCTATAAATAAGTCTTTTTGCATGATTTATGAATTTTTGAAGAAAAATAGCATAAATAGTGACATTATTAGTGGAAAATTAATAAAACATAATCTATGACTTAGGAAAAACGTCTAATGTTCCATTTTACTATAATTTTTAGATCTAAAATTGAAAAGTTAATGAAAATAATTTTTCCATGTTTTTATGATTATTTTATTAAAAATCGTTAAACCGCAACATTGTTTTTCCGGAAAAATTTCGAAATTTTTTTTAACCTAAGATTTTGAACATTATGAGTGTCATGGAATTTTTCCAGAATGTTCATGAATTTAAATTTTGAATTTTGAATTTATTTGAAGTTTTGTGATTTATTTGAAGTTTAATAGCTTATTTTTGTAATTTTGGTCCATTTATGAACAATTTTATAAAATATGGGTTAATTATGGTCAAATTATTAGTGAAGACTAAATTTTGAGTCCTAAGAGGTTAGGGTAATTAACTTATGCATAAATATGAGTTTATGTATTTTTGTGATTATAAAATGTTGAAATCACGCAAATCCGTAAAAACCGAATAATATACGATATTGGCTAATTAAAAGGCGATTTAGCATAAAATTGAGCATGTTCATACATATTATAATGCTGCATTTTCTTTATGATTGTCATAATTTTAATTTATGTAATTTTTGAATTATGTAATTGTACTTAGTATGGCCTTAGATTTAATTGGTATTTCCCGAAATGTATGGGAATATCGATTCGGTTGTAATTTTTATTGTGATCTCGTATCACCGTTTTGTAATTTAATAGATTTATTTTATTTTAGTTACAAATGTATAATAGGAAATTATGTAATTTATTATGTAATTTTATTCATTCCGGAGTTCCAAAAGACGGATTTCTTCAAGAATGGCGATACATAAAGACGGTGTTACCTCGAGATGTGTGGCACAACCGAAGTTCAAGGGACCAATGGAGTTGGTTTCCGAATATGTAATAGTTAAATAGTTTTTCTATTTTAGGAAAGGCCATACTAGGATTTATTTATCTTTATGCTTGCATTTTATTTTATGTCACATGCATCGCTAAATCGCCATAACTAAACATGCATTGTCTTATCGAGTTTATCGACCGTGTCAATTAGAATTATCGTAGTTCACCGCTTTAGTTCACTTAAAACGTGATAGATAATAAATTGACATGACCTCTCGCTAAAACTATCAATTGAGACATAGCCTTACCAAATAGTAGAAACCATGAAAACCTATTTCGTGAGGGAGTGCACTCGGCCACACCGGGGTACAAACCTTATTACGTAGGGAAAGTGGGTGATGAATGTTAATCCACCGAATTCATGTTGATGAGGGATGTATCGGCCCCACCGTGCCCAAGTTAATGTGGGTTTGGATCATGGACACATTTATTCGAAATTTGGATTGAACTCAACAAAAGTATTTGATAAGGGATGTATCGGCCCCACCGTGCCCTTGTCGATGTGTTTTGGGCTATATATAATTGTTAATGTAATATTATCGACCAAGAGTTCTAAAAGTAGAATCGATTAAACGTTAATCCACCGAGTTATATTGATAAAGGATGTATCGGCCCCACCGTGCCTAAGTCGATATGAATTTGGGTCTTGGAATCGTTTATCTAGTTGGGTAGAGGTCACTAGAAAAATGCATATAACTTGTTTAAATCATACATTTTTACGAGTATTATTAAAACGACAATTGTTTTACTCCTTATATTTTGTTTTGTAGACCACTTCTTTTTCATAACAAATGGCAACACCAACTCCTAATGCTACACCTCTCGCTAGTTCGTCTTGGCTCCGATCCTTCATGGATCGATGTAAACTTGTAAAGAATGGGTCAAATTTCTCCGAATGGGATGCCCAACTCAAATTAGCCGCCGAAGGTGACGACAAGCTTCGTTACCTTACCGAGGCCTCTCCACCCGAACCCTCCACTAGGTCCACCGCGGCCACTAGGGAAGCATATGAGGCTTACCAAAAGGAGTCCGCCGCAATGAAAAATGTCTTAATATTTGCGATGGAGGCGGACCTCCAAAGGAGAGCCTTCAAAATGGGCAATGCTAATGAGATTTACTCCAAACTTGTGACCATGTTTTCACAAACTCCGCAGATCGTCCAATATGAGGCGGCCGCGGCATTCTTTGATCTCGACTTCAAAGAGGGCCAAAAGGTTAGCCCTCATGTGCTCAAACTCATGGAGCTTGTCGAGACCTTGAAAATTCAAAAGGTTGAAATCCCCAAAGAACTCATCGTAGATAGGATTCTACACTCCTTGTCCAAAGTCAAGGCATATGTGCAATTCCGGGTGAATTTCAACATGCAAGACAAGGATGTGTCTCTTGAGGAGTTGCACAAGTTACTTGTGCAAACCGAGAGGGACATGGGGTTAAATGTGAACCCTCCCAAAGATGTGCTTAACATGAGCACAAAGAGTAAGGGGAAGTTCAAGAAGAGTGGAAGAAAGGGTAAAAAGCAAGCTCCCACATTCACCAAAGCTAAGTCTTGTGAAGCTAGCACATCCAAAGTCAAGAAGGGTCCTCTTGATAAGTGCCATTATTGTAATGGCATGGGTCATTGGAAAACAAATTGTTCCAAATACCTTGGTGATATCAAAGCTGGAAAGATCACTCCAGTAGGTAAATGACTATCCTTCTTTTATGTTTCAAATTCAACTATGGTAATATGATGCAAAGTTGTGATAATGTATCTCCCTTTTTATTGTAAATAGGGCCTCCACCAAGCAAAGACAAGGGAAAAGAAAAACAAGCATGAGAAACCATAGAGAAGCTAAGGATAGCTTTTGTGGAGCTTTGTTTTTCATTGTCTTATTTTAAGTTATGTTTTGAATTTTTAGAACTTTAAGTTTCCGTGTTCGACATGGAAAAGTATTTTGGATAATGGTTTGTATTTTGGATGATGGTGACTTGGTTTGCAACCCAAGTCACCCGTTTTTATCATTTATCCTTTATGTTCTAAAATTTCATCTTTAAATGCTTGCGTTTTGAAACATAAGATTATTCACTTAAGTGATCTAATAGGCAAATATAATGACGGGTTTCATTATATGTCCACATGCTTAAGGCGTGTGTATGATCACTTACAAGGTGATTTTGAGTCTATGAACTCTCCTAAAGGTATGTCAATCACCAAGTACACATATGAAAACAATAACTATTAGTCTATCTATGAGATAGTTCTCCTTATACTTCAACATCATTAATTTGTGTCTCATATGCTATCTTTGAATCTATAGTGTATTTATTCTAAAGATAGAGTGGGAGAAAAATGAGGACACAACACACAAGGCAATATTAAATTGTGTACTTGTGTAAATGAAGATCTATGCAAGAGAAAATGATTTGAATGAAGGTATATCTATTTATATAGTATGCCGAATAGATTAGATCTATGGTCTCAAGTTAATTCTATATGACTAAAGAGACCAAGTGTAGTTAACATAAGAGTATATTCTCAAGATAACTACACGAGGAGACCAAAAGAAAAGTTTTGGAAGAAAATGACTAATGTAAAGTCTCAACAAGTTTTTGACTGAGTTTATGAAACATTTGACCAATAGTTTCAACCTTGAGATTTACTTAAGAGCCTAAATGAATCATAGTAACATACTAGTTATGATCGAGTTGCAAGGATTGATATACCGATATCTTCAATGGCCAAAGTTATAACCACGCAGATGTCATGCTTAACCTCACTATGAAATGGTTAAACCTCCTTCCAAAAGGGTATTTGCGAAGGATACATTCTAAATATTGTTTATATTTGAAAATGACATTACTACGCATCATTACGACATGAGTGTGTTGGAGATTTAAAATCTCTTTCCGTAAGGTTAAGATAAGACCACTTCAAAATAGGCATTTTGAAAGGATATGATGGGAACATATATGGTTTTATCCAAACAACTTGGCAATGCAATTTATATTCAATTCTTGATAAATTTCGATTGAGAAGTCAATTTCGAAATGTGCAGAATTGAGTGGGAGTTAGGAAAATCTCATGTGAAGACATGGAATTTAGTGGGAGCAATCATCCTTGAATGTTTAAAACTCATCACTCATTAAAGAATGACGAGCAAATACCTTCTTTCATAAAGAAGCTTTTGAGTTTTCAATTCTGGATGAAAATGGACAATGATGAATCCAATTACATCAAGGGATGTTGGATTAGTATTAAGAGATACACATGGTATCAACATATACATAGGTTATTCATATGAATGAAAATGGGATTACCATTAGCAGTCATGGTAGTTCATTGAACCTAAAAACGGTTGATCTCATGATTATTAGTAACTAATGTTTCCGCCATTAGAATAATCATGTACATGTCCAATTATGAATCATATGCATAAGAGCATGATGATTGATTTGTGAGCCATAATAGAAACGTCATGTATTCTCGAGTAGAATCCGATGAGCGATTTCAGTGATTGACGGAATGTTCTATTGTGTGTCAAGAGGTTGCACATATTGTAGAAAATCCGAGCACATATGAGGATTTATGAGAATCCCAAATCTTTCAAGCCTAGAAAGAGAAATGAGAAGTTTTGGAAAGATGCTTGGTTGAATAAGAGGTTATTCAAAAACAATCTTTCCTAGTAAAGCTAGGACTTGTGAGAAGTGCTAAGCTAAATAATCTTGTCAATTGTTACAAGATTCTACAAAACATATACCTAGTGCATTGTGTGTGGATGGAATACTTGATCGGTACAAGTTGTATTATTCATCGCAAATTCGTTCGTTATGAGATGATCGATAAGAAAGTTTTTCAAGTTAAAGAACCAAAACCAAGGTCGAGAACCTTGATGTGTACTTAGTAAGATTCATGCTATGAGAGAGAACATGAATGTGAAGGAAAATGCAAGTGTAAGAAGTTTGAACACATGGACACATGGGATGTTAAACTTCTATTGCAATCAATAAGTGTTTACACTGACGATAAACATCACAAGGTTGTAATATGATATTGACTACCCGAGTGTGATGTCGACATTTGTCGTTTGAGTTATTATTAACTCACCTTCTACTTTGTTGTATCCAAACGGGTTGTAGAGACAATTGAACCCCGTTCAAGTGAACACGGATTAACATTGTATTTGCCCATAGTTACTTGTATGAGGTGACGTCTCGAAGTGACTAGAGTGTGATGCGATTGATGGCAAGTTCAAGTGCCATAGAGTCATGTGAGATGACTAATCGATCACATAGGCAGACTGTTAGGAACATTTTGTCGGGCCTAATGACCGCTTATAGAGTTCTGGCAAATTATATAGCCTGGTCGTGGCGAGAGCTACTATAGTATTCGAATGAGTCGATTCTTTTGACTAAAGACTATTCGCCTAAGATGGCACTATTTCAGATTAACTTTGATTTGTGTTACTACGACCTTCGTAAATGGGGTCAAATGGGCATATTTTGGGTTATGATGGCTGTGGCTAGTCGAAGGGAATGAGTGCGATAGGAATTGTCCACCCCTAGTCAGGGTTATAACAATATCTCAGGGCCACTCGAGGAGTAATGAACTGGAAATGCGTGGCCACGCTCGGAAGGTATCCAGAGTGGATAAATCCGGTCAATCAGTTATTCTCCAGATCGAGGAAACCACTCTCGATATGATCACTTGCAAGTACGACCTGAAAGACACCTTGCATTGAGTGGGAGATAGTAATAGGACAAGAGAATTGGTGACGCACACTTGTCGAGGACAAGTGGGAGATTGTTGGAATATGTGTCCTCCGACAATAATGCGATCACGACTGTTGATCATGATGATCACATGTTTAAGTCTCATTAAAATGAATACAATTGGGAAGTAATATTGTTACTGTCAACTGGTCAACATATATCGGTAATGATTGGCTGACTAGAGTTTGACATTACTGTCGTGTGACGGTGGTGATCAGTTGACCCCCTAGGTCATACCTATAGGGCAATACTCTTAATTGATTATTTAATTAATCGTATAATGTTGCGAGTTAATTAAATTACTTGAAAATTGACGGACGATTTTGGAAGTAAAATTTACGTATCATATTGAAATGTGATTAAATAAGATACGGTCTGAGTAATTGAATTGTATCATTACTCGGATGAAATAATTGTTTAATGTAACAATTAAATTGGATGAATTGTTATAAATACAATCAGTTGTAATTTATAAATGGTAAAATATTTTGGCACAAGTAATTATAAAATTACTAAGTCGATTTTTGTATGTGACGTATTTTTGATAATACGTTGATTTTTAATATGTTAAAAATTACATAACAAATTTATGTCACATATGACATGTGACATATTGACAATTGACAAAAATAATATGGATTCCATATTACCAAATGGACCGAAATAAAAGAAGAGGTTTAAGCTAATTAATTGTTTAATTAGTAGCTAAACATAATGATTGTTTTTGCTTTAGTAGCCATGCAACCCTACTACTCCTTGTGAAGACAAATGAGGGCATGCATTGGCTCCCCTAAACCTCTCCACTTACACGGTTTAGAGAAGAAAAAATCATCATTGTTTTTCTTATAATTTTACCTAATAATATACTAAGGGTTATGTATTATTTTCATTCAACTAATCATCCAAAATATAAGTTCTAGTGAGAAGAAAAATCCTCCTCTTCCTCTCTCATAAAAACCGAAATATTCAAGGGTTAAATAATATTTTTGGTTCAATTTTCTCCTAGATTAATATTATACTAGTACTTATAATATTAATTAGATTAAGTGTTAAGCCTTGGGTATAAAGCTTAGGGAGAGATCTTATACTTAGATCTTATTCATCCATAAGGAAAAGCTCAAGATCAAAAGAGAAAGGTGATCTCTTTTGTGCCCTTAAATCCGAAATCCACAATGTAAGGACATGATTTCTCTTCTATTATATTATTTGTTTGCATGCATAAAATCCGTTTTAATTTTATGACAAATTATTTAGACATATTTGAGTATGTTAATATGTATATGAATCTACATTTCCTTCAAAATTATGCACTGGGCTAATCACTCTTTAAGCTGTGCTGGGAAAGCCACACTCAACAATTTTGTGGTTTTTGGTATTCAAAATTTTTGGGGAGCTAGTAGTCTTCTGTCGGGCATTGTCAAGCAGCTTCAGAAAATTTTCAAAGACTTCTTCTGGGGCATAGAAGAAGGGAAACAAAGAATGGTGTTCAAAAATTGGACTGATTTTAGTCTTCCTAGAAGGGAAGGGGGAATGGATATTAAGGAAATTCTTAGTTGGAACAAGTGCCAAATGACAAGATGGGTCTGGAAGCTTATCTACAAACTTGATTGTCTCTGGTCAGCTTGGTTTAGGCATTATGTCTTGAAAGGTGAAACCATATGGCAGGCTACTAGCTAGTACCATCTCTTACTCATGGTTTTGGAAGTCTGTCATAGCTATTAAAGATATGCTCGTCCGAATTGCTAGGGTGAACAATACTGTTGAGGGGCTATTGGGTGAGTGTACTAAAGAGGAGAAATTCCAGGTGAGTTTGCTCTTTCAGAAGATACGACCTAAAGGGGATGGTGTTGGCTGGTACAGGACTATCCATGACCATGCAGTGCTGCCCAAGCATGCTGCTATTGGGATCTTGGCTTGCCAGGATAAACTCTCTACAGTTGACAATCTAAAAAGCAGGGGGTTCTACTTGGCTAATAGGTGTGTGTTTTGTGAAAATGCGGAGGAGAACATTGCTCATTGTTTATTCTTTGCTTGCTCCTATTCCTCTCATGTGTGGGCTGGTGTATGTAGTAGGATGGGTCATTTTGATCCTCAGATACTCTGTCTCAGGTACTACGCTGGTTCTCTCTAAATAATAGGGGAGGTGCTAGTGTGAAGGCTATGAGGCATTGCTTATTGGTCAGCACAGTTTACCTATTATGGGGTGAACGTAATGGACGCATTTTCCTGGACAAGAGGTCTCATCCCCAGATATTATGTCAGAAAATTTGCTATGTTGTTTCTACTCAAATGTATTCTCTAGCTCAGTAGAAAAAGTCCTATTGACTTCGCCACATTGACATCACTTTTAATTGAAGCGATGTAAATGTTTATAAATAGCATCGGTTCTTTCAAAAACCGATGTCAATTGGGCTACAGTTTTTTATTTATATCGGTTATTTTACAAAACGATGTAAAGAAATATTTTTGCCATCAGTTTTAACTTCGGTTTTAACAAAACCGATGTAAAAGAATTTTCCTTAACGTCAATTTTTAGCATAAACGTTGTAACAAAAGACGTTGAAACATTCTCCTTGACATCGGTTTAAGATAAACGATGTAAAAGAAGTTGTTTAATGTACATATTTTTCATCTCCCTAAACCCTAACATTGAACACCCCACTACAAATCCGAATATCCATCTCGTTTGACGGTTTACACCCCATTTTAACTTATCCTCGACAACCATCTTCGCCTTCAACTATTAGATAGGGTTTGCCACCGTCCGCCGCCGCACCTATTTCTCTTCCTCTGCCGCCGATTTTCGTCTCATCTGTTTGTCTTTCACTTCAATCTCATCTTTAAGGATTAATCTACTTGAGGTGCGTGAGTTATGTATTTCAGTTTGATTATTATTGTTGTTAATTTGATGTTATCCAGGCCAATTAAGTATGCCTATTCTTGTTTGATGAAATGTCTCAATGAGTTTTCAGAAGTTCGTGATTTTCTGCAGTTTAACAGTAGAATTTCACGTTTTACCTAAATTATTTGATATTATACGCAAATGGTTATGTTGTTAATTCATTTATTTGTTTGTGAAAATCAATAAAAATGTTGGGGAAATTTGATTAAGATTTTGTATTGGTGGAGCTGGAAATGTAGGGTTGGTAGTTTAAGATGACATCTTTCATTTAGATAATTGATTTAGTTTCGGGTTGTTGTAATGCAAATATTGATGTTTGGAAATTAGAACCTTTTAGTAGTTTGTTATCGAATTTTTGAGGTTTGATTTATGAAATGCTCGTTCTTGCTGTGTCGTATTGATGTGAGGTCGACGACTTGGATATGGGATGAAACAAAAATTATAGAATAAGACGGCCATTTGTTATTATAATCAATAAATGGGGTATTTAGCATACGGAAGAACCATTCTACAGTTGGATTAGACGAACAGTCACTGTATTATACAACAATTACTGGGGATGGATATAGTGTTTAAAATACGATATGGTCTAGCTTTGTTTTTGTGTGAGGATGATAATGGTGTTTGTGTTAATGTTGCATACCTGTCGTCACTTCGTCAGTTTGTTTTCAATCTCATTTGCCTGCTTAAATGGAAAAATGGATGCAATTCAACAATTTTACCGTAGTCCCTGTAAGTGGGATAAGGAGTAGCCTTAACCCTATGCTATAATATATTAATTTAGAGTTTCAAGTATCAACTCTTGATGAATATTGGGAAGAGAATTTCTTCCACCCACTGCTACTTTGTAATGTAAGACGCGTAGATACTTTACTGAAACATTTGCGTATAATATCAAATAATTATCAAACAAGAATCTGTTGTTATTCAATTAGTTATGTTGTCTATATGCTCGATGGAATGCTCTTAATTTTTTGTGGTTTTGCAGTACAATTGGTATTTGTTTTTACCCTACTCATTATCGATCATCATGTTGCACACTGTTGCCCTCCTTCACACCTGGCCGGCCACCATAGTCGCCTTCTCTTGTCACGTCCTCGTTTTGACACCACGCTGTAACTCCTTCTCTAACACTCACCCGCTGTTCTTAAACCGCTCTCCTTGGACGCTACTGTATGAATAAATAGAGGTACGTATAATAAATTGATAATCAAAATTTATATTTACTTTTTTTCATTATATTAGTTTTGTTTGAATGATGAGCAAAATATGGAGGGGCATTAGAAAGTATTGTTTGATAGCTCTTGATATGAACATGCTATATGGATTGGAGTGTGGTCGTATCAGTTGAATTTAATTCATCAATGATACTTTTAATTAATAGTTTCTGTGGCACTTGGGGTAATTGAGTTCTGAGACGGAAATTCGCGCTGACCTGCATATTGAGACGGAAAGTGTACAAGGTAAACGAGTAAACGAGTGCTGAACTGATTGTGGCAGTTTTGTAAAATCGTGCTTGAATCATTCTAAGCCAGACTGAATAAGATGATAAATGGTGATAGTATAACAATCACTTTTTATTCACTTTGTTATCCAAATTATCTCACCTATCTGGAATATTATATGGTAGTCTTATTTCTTGTAGTGCTCTGCATGATCAAATTATCTGTAAGTTATGCACCTTCACAAAACGACATACAGATTGTATATCATGAGGGTAAGGCAAATGTTAATATTGTTGGTGTTGATCAATTTTGCAGGCTCACTTGCTCGTTACACAAATGATCCATGAATATGCACATTAGTCAACAAATGAACGAGGTTCGAGAGCTTTAGTCACTTTAATGGTAAAAAATATCGAATGTAATATATTAATGTATAGTTTCACAATCTTATCAATGAATGGTTTTGATTCGTAGAAATTACAATTGAAAAAATTTAACATTTTGTATCTTAGCACTTAGTAGTGTTTTAAACTACTTTAATGAATGGACGGAATAATTGTAATGCGTATGATATTTTTTGGTATAATAAATGGTTGTGTTAGAATTTTTGGAAGCAAAGCTCGTGTTGCTGTGGTTATTTATTGTTATTGATTTTATAGGTCTTTAATAGTGTGAGAACGTAAACATTATGCATGCCAGCCGTATAATGTTGAGAATTTAATTACGGGTGTACATGCATCAGTTTTACAATGCACCAATGATAATGGAAATACATCTTAACATAATATACATCGGTTACTAAGTATAACCGATGTTAATATCATTAAAAATACATCGGTTTTAGTCATAATTGATGTAAATAAAGTGGTATCTACATCGGTTTTGGTCCAAAACTGATGTAATTAAAATGCTATTAACATCAGTATTACCCATTAACCGATGTAAATATATGCCATTAACATCGGTTTTATAAGTGTTGTTTTCTTATAAATGCAATAAACAACGCCCCTAGAAGCATCGCCCCAAAACCGATGTAAATGGGCCTAAATAACCGATGTCAATGGCACTTTTTCTACTAGTAGGCTGTGTTGATGTTTGGTTCTTGCATCTAAGGTGGCTGTTTTGAGCTAACCTTGTAGGTTGTTGATGGTCTCGTGGGTCTGTACTCATATAATTATTCTATTATTGAAAGATCCCTTGCAATTCTGCAAAAAAAAAAAAAAATAATAATAATCTCTAAAACAATGAAAACACGACACCCTCATCCAAAGTCCAAATGACACACGACATCTCAACGACTCTAAAATAAAACAAAAGCAAAAGGGTAAAATGGGGAAAACGACGGACAAAAAGCGCACAAGAGGATCCTCTGCTGGCACACCGGCCGACGGTGATGCAACCGGCTATAACCTTTCCGGAGATAGAGGAAAGGAATGATGGTGGTGGGAGCCAGTGGTGGTGTCGGCAGCCAGGTAGTCGACTAGGAGAACGATTTGAGATGCAGGACCAGGGAATGGTGTTGCGAGCCGGTTGGCTGACCACCGATGCTAAGGCCGGCAGGCGAGCTTCTGGAAGATAAAGGGAGAAGTGGGTGATGCCCCAGCCGTTGGTGATGGCGGCTGCCGGGAGGCCGGCTTGGGAATCAACTATGGTGTTTGTTGATGCGAATGCTGCTTCAATGGTGATTGACTGATGGGGACCATGATGGTGGTCGGGGTTATTGATGCGAATTGATGTTGGTGGCGGGTTCAGCATGGAGTCCAGATTGTTGGTGTTATGGGTCTGAACTGGGCTCGAGGAGGGGGCACGGCTGGTTGTTTGATGTAGCTGCTGCTGTTGTTTTGCACGAGGAGCAGGATGGAGATGGTGGTTGTTAATGGAGGGGATGGGCTATTGGTGAATGAAGGAAATGGCGGTTGTAAACCTCTGATAATGGTGATGTTGAAATGGTGACGAATGTGTGGTAGTGATGAACACGGTGAAGGACAAGGTGAATTGATGGTGATGAATGTTGATGATTGGCTAATGGAAAGGTCAAAGTCAAGGTTGACCTTGACTTCCTCCTTTAACTTATAGCTTTGACCCGTCTTTAACTCGCCTCAATCAGTTCGCTCCTCAATTTCCGTCTCATTATTCCTCGTTGCCTACACGTTATTATATTAAAATGATAGTAATACTAATATTATATACGACCCGACTAATTATTAAATATAACTAATATGACTAATTATTATAAATTAGAAATTAAAATGAGATATTTAATCATTTAAGCACGCAAAATAGAGTTGGAATAAGGTATAAATGTGGGGTAAAATGCGACCAAAATACTACTTATCAAATCTCCCACACTTAAACCTTACTCGTCCTTGCGTAATCTCATTAAATAAACTAAGACTGTTAATATAAAAGGACTAGCTAAACTAATAATATCTGATGAAAGACAATTAATGGGCCTTCCCCGTCCCTTCAACTCACAACGTAAGGCAATGAGATATGTGCTCGGTTGCAAGGCAAGTGGGGGCTTTCTGAAAATTGGACACATCCTAACACGAAGCATATAGATAAGCAATCAGATGCACCAACAAAGAGAATGACCACTTTCTTCATCCAAGTGGCGGAAATGAACTAAAAGGGAAACAATTCAAGGGTACACATTCCACTATAGATACTAGCTCTCCAAGCCACTAAGTCAAAGAGGATACCTACAAGTCACCTCCAAATGGTTTAAAACCAGGGTATTTTCGTCCACAATCGCCAAATGCTTTCATCAAGGGCGATCGGATGGGGTGGAAGGATGATCCCTATGATGTTAGTGGCATATGACATGACAAATCTCGGATTCTCTAAAAATGTAAAGGCCAAGGATCGTCCCAAACTCAACAAGGAGGCATAACAAAAGGTTTTTGGGAAATGAAATGCTCAATTCAATCAAACAAAAGAGACTGGATTTGACTTGCATTCGAAATTCGACTTAATTTCAACTTTCGCATTTCACATTTCAAAACTTTAAGATGGGGTTTGTCCCTTCCTCGCTAATGTCCTTTGCTTTCGCCAATTGCTTATTAGGAAACCGGTTAACCTCTAGACAATATCTTTTCAGGGTGATAGTCACTCTGTCTTTGGGTGGTTGAATTTGCAACCGTATGGGGGCCCAATTCAATGGATCCCTCTCCAAAGCATATCGAAGTGGTACGCCTACATCAAATTCCTCGATAATTCAACAATTCAAAATATTTGAGGTTTCTATTCCAATTAAAAACGATTCCACATTACAAAACTTTTGAAATGAGCACTTCTAACTTATTAGTAAAAATGATTTTTGGGTTGCCAAATCATCAAGTCAATCAAGGTCCCCTAGAAAAGTTAACCAAGTCTGTTCACATCATAGGGTTAGATAGGTGACTCACATGCAAACCCTTGACTAGGCCTTAGTCCATAGGACAAAAGATACTAGTAGTACACAACCTAGGGTATCTTGGAGGTTGTAACAGCCCCATTTATCTAGGAGCCCTTAGCTAGGCCTCCTAATTAAATAGGATTGTTACCATCTCGGTGTCCCGAGACAATAAATAACAAACATAATAAACCAAAGTACTTTATATAAAAATATTTAGCTAATAAAGGTTTTATTACAATTCAACCAATAGATTAAATTAAACTTCTAATAATACAATCTACTACGCAGCGGAAATAAATAAACTGAAATGGTAAAACAATGTGATCTAGACTGGCCAAAATCCTCACGCATCCCCATGAGTTCCCAAGTCAGCTAATCTCAAATAACTGTTAGTCAATCTGCTGCCCAATAATTGGTTCATCACAGGTGTTTACAGATTACACTGTCAACCAAACGGTTGGGTAGAGAATAAACAAACAACAGTATTATCGACACAAATAAAGACAGTAGTGGTAACACAACAGTAATAAAACCAGCTCAGTTATAAAAATCACATGCTACAGTAGCACCCATAACATTTGTCTATCCACAACATACCCAATCACATCCACTTCTCCAAACTTCGTCTTAACGCTTCCTCAGCTCCAAATATGCACATCTCCCTAGTAGTGAGCCTACTAGAGAAGAGACTCTGAGGGGCGCCAGTGATCAACTGACGCCACAAGGACTAGCGGTTGCTCAGACCGGTCCCTTCAAATAATAACCAAGGACTAACGGTATATCGGTCCCTTCAATAAACAACTCACAAGGACTAGAAGTTCGGTCCCTTCCATCAAATTACAATATCCGCCAATACTCAAGTAACAAGCAATGCTTATAATTAACTCAACTCCATTATCTCAACTTCACCTCCGTAGTCACAATTGTAGCATATAAATCAACCACATATATATAAACAATTAACAACCACACAAATACAAGTTGAGAAGGATAATCCCTACCTTTTCGCAAATCCGCGCACACAAGTCAATTAATAACGAGCTTCTACAAAGTCAGATCCTACAATTATAACATATATTAATTAATAACTAAACTAACTAATTCTATATTTAACACAATTTACGTTAATCAATACTTAATAAATAATTAGCTGATTAAATATATTAATCACTCCCTTAATTACATAAATACCCAAATTATAAATTATAATTAGTAAATGAAATTCACCTACTGAAGTCACCAAACACATTCATCATAATGTGCTTACAATCATGATGCCACTACTACGTATTACACTCCCTCTTTCAACTATGTACTACACTCTGTCTCACGTCATACAACCGCATGCTCACATTACCACGACAACCACACTACACCACACCACACGCACCACCAGCACCACGCTCGAACTAGTAACACGACAACGCATCATGCACTCGGCCATATCTCGTGTCACTCAGGCACTATTTATAGCCAAGACAGCCGACAACATTCTCAAGCCAAAACAAGGTGCATGTTGGAGATATAATAGTATTAAGTTAGTTGGGCTGGTTAGTTGGGCTGGTAGTTAGTTAGACGCTGATGTCAGCATAACATATCAGTTAGAAGGTTGTTATACAACAACTATAAATACCACTCTTGTATATCAGTTTTACTTACTTTTCTCATATAATATAATTCTAAATATTCTCTCAATCTCTCACTCTATATTTCATATCATCTGATATTCTACATGGTATCAATGGTTTCTATTCTTTCCTGGTTGTATCTTCATCGTTTTCATCGTTTTCTTGATTGAAGCTTCATACAT
Source organism: Silene latifolia (assembly GCF_048544455.1). NCBI lineage: Eukaryota > Viridiplantae > Streptophyta > Magnoliopsida > Caryophyllales > Caryophyllaceae > Silene > Silene latifolia. Next base: position 399,369,786 of record NC_133538.1, read on the forward strand.
TCATCTCGATTTCTTCATTTCTAGGGTTTTCTCTTTTGTTTTCTCCTTCAATCAAGTTTGCGAGGTATCAAATTTGTTCTCTATTTCATTCAAACGCTTCCGCTACAGAATCATTGGTCAATCCTTGTTTTTTCTTCTACTGATCATCATGCCTGATGTTAATACTTCATCTGATTCTTCATATGAATATTTCGATGACCCTTTGTTTTTGTCTCAATTTGACCAACCTACTGCGAGTCTTGTTACCAGTCTTTTTGCGGGTCATGATTTCTTGGGATGGAGGAGGGAAGCTTTCATGGCGTTAACCTCTAAAAACAAAGATTCTTTTGTTGATGGTACTTTTGTTAAACCTCCTAAGACTGATAATAAATACAGTCAGTGGGTGAGGTGTGATTTTATGGTTAGACAATGGAACTTGAACTCTTTGGTACCATCTATTAAGGATAGCATGAAGTATGTTAATTCTGCTCAAGAATTGTGGTCTGAGTTGCTTGAAAGGTACGGGCAGGCTAATGCCTTAGAAGTTTATCAGTTGAAAAAGAAATTGGAGGGTATAAAACAGGACAATTCATCTCTGATTGATTATTATGGTAAAATGAAGAATTTGTGGGAAACTTTGGATGGATTGGATCCTTTACCTCTTTGTTCGTGTGGCAAGATTGACCAGTGCACATGTTCTTTGCTCAAAAAGATCATTTAAAGGGAGAATACAGCAAAGCTTATTCAATTTTTGATGGGTTTAAATGGAGGGTATGACACTATTAGGTCTCAAGTTTTATCCATGGATCCCTTACCCAGTATTAACAAGGTTCTTGGTTTGTTGCAAAAAATAGAAAGACAGAAGCATATCACTAATTCTGTTCACACGATGACTGAGGCTAGTGCTTATGCAGGTTTTAGAGCACCAGATCAAAAGAAACCTCATGTGAACAATGATAAATACTGTGATCATTGTGAAAGGAAGGGGCATACTAGGGCCATTTGTTTTGGACTTAACAAGTGTCCTCATTGTAACAAATTGGGTCATAATCCTTTGAATTGCTTTGTTGTTAAAGGGTTTCCATCTGATAAAAATAAAGGAAAGGGTAAAGTTAGTGGTTCTCAGTCTGGGAATAATATTCCTTCTAAGAAAGTTGCAAATGCAGCTTACTCTCTTGGTTTTGATTCTCCATTGGATGATGAAGTATTGGTGTCTGCATCTGCTGGTTGTTCAACAAATACATCTCAAGCTGTTTCTTCACCTGGACTTTCTGCTGATATTATAAATGGAATTGTTTCTTCTGTTGTTGATCAGGTCCTTCAGAGGATTTCTGATCAACAACCTGCTCTATCCTCTTCTCAATTTGCAGGTATCATTCCATCATCTTCTGTTTCATCTGTTCGTAGGTCTTATTTACTTAATGACTGGATTATAGACACAGGAGCCTCTGACCATATGACATTTAATTTACAAATTTTGACTGATATTGTTGATCTTTTGAAACCAATTCAAGTGGGTCTACCTGATGGTTCAGTCAAACTAGTTTATAAGACAGGAATAGTTCAGTTAACAGATCGCATTAAGCTGCTAAATGTCTTTTATATACCAGATTTTAGACAAAATCTTATGTCTGTTAGTAAGCTAATAGATCACAATGCTTGTTCTGTTGTATTCAGTTCTAATGATTGTATTTTCCAGGACCATTCATGTAAACTTGAAATTGCTAGAGGATAAAGACTTGCTGATCTTTATAGATTTCAGAGTCACAAGCATTTTGCTCTCATTAATAGCATTTCTAGTATTGTTCATAATGTTCTTAAGTCTAAAATCAGATCCAACCAGAATACAGCTTCTTGTTCTACTGCAATGTCTAGTTCTTTTACTTTGATGCATCATAGACTAGGTCATTTGCCTGCAAATAAATTGAAGTTTGTACCTGGAATGAACTCTGGAATTAAAGTTCTTAATTGTGAAGTTTGCATTCTTGCCAAACATCATAGATTGCCTTTCTCTATCTGTAATAAAAGAGCTTCAGCTTGTTTTGATTTGATACATATTGATGTATGGGTCCCTACAAAGTTCCATCTATTTCTGGAGCAAAATATTTCCTCACTATTTTAGATGATTACTCCAGAAATACTTGGACCATTTTGTTTCAAAATAAGGATCAGGTTCCAGGACTGTTCAAAGATTTCTTGGCATATATTTTTACTCAATTTAACAAAACACTAAAACAAGTAAGGTCAGATAATGGCACTGAATTCCTGCAGCAATATTGTTCTGACTTATTTAAGGTTAAGGTTATTGTTCATCAAACTAGTATTGTAGCCACTCCTTAACAGAATGGGAGGGTTGAAAGTAAGCATATACATCTTCTTGAAACTGCTAGGGCATTAAAAATTCAAGCTAATTTTCCTATTAAGTTTTGGGGAGATTGTGTGCTCACTGCAACCTATTTGATTAATCTTATGCCTTCACCTATTCTTCAGAATTTAACTCCTTTTCAGTTAATTTTTGGACATGAACCAATTTATGATAACCTTAAAATTTTTGGATGCACTTGCTATGCTACTATGCCACCAACTTTTTCTGATAAATTTGGTAATAAGGCTAGAAAAGTGTGTCTTCATAGGATACCCACACAATAAAAAAGGTTATACACTACTACAAAAATGATCAAAGAGAACGGTTGGTAACCGTTCTTATACGTAGTTTGGACCGTCCTGTGGCCAAGCGTTCTCTTAGATAAAAGAGAACGGTTGAAATCAAGTCAACCCGGTCTCTTTGTAACAACAATCAGAACGGTTGCCTTTTAGAACCGTTCTCTTTGATATATCAAAGAGAACGGTTGCATATAAGAACCAGTCTCTTTGATAAGGCAGTTCTATTTGTTAGAATTTTAGATTTTTGGCGCCTTAGTTCTAGCTTTTCAAAAAGAACAGTTATGATGGTACTAACCGTTCTCTTTGATCATGTTATTTTTTTTAAAAAAAATATTTCTATTTTTATTGTAACCCTACACGATTGAATCGTATAGCTCATAAGAATTAAACCTGTTACAATTCAGAAACTCCAGCAATTTTTACACAAGATAAACCTTTAGATTTAATTTGAATCATTAGGACAAATTCTATTGAAACAAAATACAAAATCGTATCATGTTAAGAGCCTACAAATATCGAAGATATGCTACCATGTGCAAAACATAAATAAAAATCCTTCAATCCCATCACTTAGTCGCATCATAGTGCAAATAAATCGAACTTCAAAAAATTGTAATCATCATCTGCAGAAAAATGAAGCTTGCATCAGTTTCTATAGCAAGACTCGTGAATATTTGATACCGTGTACATAATTAAAATGGCAAGCATGATTTATTATTTTTTTCTCCTTTATTTACTCTTTAGCGGCTCTTAAACACATAGAACACACCAATATATGGCATATAATTATGATAAATATTTCATTAAAAACTCTATGTATTAGCAGTTCTAAATTAGTCAAAATTATGATCAAGAGATCAAATAATTCCAAGCTAATCATGAGAGTAAACATAGGATGAAAACCAATTACCTGATGACTCTCCCTAACAAGGACTCTTGACAAGAATATACCAATGAAATCAATTCTAAACTCAACCCATAACTTATTTTCCAACAAATTTTTAATTAGGTTATAAAAAATCAGTTTTAAGACAATGAATGGTTTCTTAAGGATTAAAATTATAGGGTTAAGAATCGTCAAGACATCATTACCAACAATCCCAATTATCAGTTCTAAAGTCAACGCATATCGTAATCAAAGCCATAATTTTAGTGAGCTAGAGTAAGCAAAAGGAATGCAACCAAATACAAGTTAAGACCAAATGCATAAAGTAGATGTAAAAGGACATGGCAAAATGTAAAAACATAAAAAATCAATTACAGTTTTCAATGTCAAAATTGCAAACTAGCCAAATGAGTTTTCTCAGTTACTGCCTTATAGGTCGCCTCAACATGTACAAACAACTATTGAGAAAATATAACCCTTCGTAAAAAAGAAGACACGTACTTGCACAAGAACCGCAAATATAACCACCACCAGCCAATCAGCATCACTATCAGCATCATTATATGAGCTTTAATAGACAACAGAAATCCAATTTTTCTTGTGATGTCTAAAACAAAAAAACACTTGTAATTACCAGGGGTGAGCTTAAGCAAGTGACAATAGGCTTATTACTACCAACCAAAAGCTCACAAAACCAATTGGCAAATTGGGAAGACTTACCATTGGGAAGTTCTTTTAATGCAACAGCTTCGAGTTAGATAAAGATTCAATGCCATAGCTGATTCCCTTTGTGAAAACGTCGCCATCGATAAAAATCTCACTCAACATTATTATATACTTGGCAAATAGCAGCAGAATAAGCTCTACTAACTACTAAACACCATTCTACTAACTACTAAACACCTGCCTACATAAATCATTCAATTCCATCAATATTTCATATATTATATGACAACTAGCTCAGATTTGATGGCTATATAGCATAGACAATTTTAGCTTAAGGAACATGAGAAACGAAAGAAAGTATGAAGGTGCGTGACTAAAGAAATTATCATTTGAAAATAGCAAAAGAATATTATTAGTGTAAGTTGAAAAGAGTAAATACCAAAAAAAACATATGGCCGCAAGGTGTAGCAGTAAGGTGTTAGAAGATCACTTAGGCGAGTGCCCTTGTTCTTTTGACCTGAAAACAGAAAACATAGATACAGAGAGGTAAAACAGAATGAACTAATTAAAAGCAACTCAATCAAATAAGAACTTGGGCTATAAATTGAGACCAAATATTACCAATTTCAGGAACAATACTGACATTTACCTGAGGATATTTGGACATTTGGGTATCCTTTTCAGTTTTCACTGCAATAGAGCATAATGAATACGGGAAACAAAAAGGTCTGCAGAGAGGAACTTCTTCGATCTCCAAACAACAAACCACCATGAAAAATACAGGAAAATTCACTTCGGCACATCATATTAGTAACACCTGATAAGTGGATTTACATTCTAGCTCAAAGAATTAATGAATTACTAGTAGGCGACAGGCATAGCATTACCTGAAAATAATTATGTGTTTAGGTTTACGGCCCTTGCTCGTCATAAAGAAGTCCTTTAGAAGCTCGCTGAAAAATAGAGAATTCTTTAAAAACACCGCAGTATAACCGAATATACCTGATTTGGGTATGATTAAGCTCCAACAAAAACAAAATGCAGACTAGACAATGTGATGTACAGGCAATGATATCAATGCATTAACTAGTTACCTCATGCTACCATCGTCTTCTCCATTCTCCAATGTTTTGAACAATGAATCTATAATCTCAGTTCTTGGAGATTGAGTTCTTATAGAGACTCTATATCTTGAAATGAGTGGCCATGATAAAGAGCCAACAACCTTGTTAATTTTAGAAAAGCGAGAAAAAAGAGGTGTGATCGGATGGTCACTAGCTAATGATATTGTTTTGGGTAATTTTTGATAGTACACAAAGGTAGCCAAATTAAGGAAAGGTGAGTTTAGGATGATCATTGAGAGCGGGTCTCCAATTCGATGAACTTAGCAGTGAAAATGAAGGAGCATAATTACTCAACCAAAACAGTAAACAAACAATTGAAAGAATTATGATAACACATAAATTAGTATCCTCAAACAACCCATCAAGACCAAGCTTTGCCACAACTTAAATCCATCATCTCCTCCAGTCTCGGAAGTTGAGAGCTAAGACCAAGTAAATGGCGGATAACTTAAGTCACCAACGAAAGAATTATGATAACAAGTACCAAAAAGGAATAATACTTTAAAAATTCTACCTTTCGATTAAAAGAAACCTTTTTGTTAATTGTTTCTAAGATCTGAACTATTTTTTTATAAACCAACAAAAATTAAATACCAATCTCTAAACTCGAGATCGTCATAAAACACAGGATAACTCTTTCACCTATCTAAATACATTTACAAAATCATTTATACGACTTAACGTCCTGTCACAACAGGGAAATTAAATCTATCTAATTTCAAATCGCTGTAGGAAAGGAGAATATAGACATTTCATATATGTACCAATGCAACGAAAAATGAGCGATAGACGCCAAATGAGGATAATACATCTCGTAAGAGAAACAGTTAAAAATCGCAAATTGTGTTGCAAACAACTAACACTGCCATTTAGGAGATGTGTTAAATCGAGGCCTTATATACATACCTTAACCACAATAAGACACCATATATCATCCATGAATTAGGGGATAAAATGAACATATAAATTCTTACCTTTAGCATATTCTCTTCCAACTTTTCGTAAGTACAGTAAAAGCGGTTAGCATATTGATTACATGGAACCCATTCAAGCCGCAGTAAGTAGACCATGAAATAACGATTAACCATGAAATTCGCTAACAGTTTAGCTCAAATCGATTAAAATGATTCATCTCCCAATTGAAATGAAGTTTAATTTAAAAACATAACCCTAATACTTAATTGTACCCTAATAGATAAAATAATTGAATCCATAAACCCTAATTGATAAAAATAACCTAAATTCAATTATAAACCAAAATCAAATGAGGCAAAACAAAGCATTTTAGAAACAAAAAATTGATAAAAAACGAACCTGATTGAGAATTGCGATCTGGCGGTTGACGAGGTGCTGCCGGAAGTAACAAGGTGAATCGCGAAGTTGGCTACCGGCGTCACCTACCTCCGTTATGTGTCGAGATGAGGAGAAATAATGGGGAATTGAAGTTTGGTGTTGAGGGAGAAGAGTATCAGAATAAAGAAGGGGTAGTGAGAGACACTAGGGGTTTAGAATGGTGGTGTTTAGAGATTGCATAGAGAACGGCCAAGTATAGGAACCGTGCTCTTTGTTTTATCAAGAAGAACGGTTTTTGATATATAACCGGTCTCTTTTGAATTTTAAGACGGTTGGTCAAACTTAACCGTTCTCTTTGTTAATGTACGAGAACGGTTTGAACAAACAACCGTTCTCTATTGGAATTCTATGTGCCCGTCAAACTAAAAATAACAAAGAGACCGGTTCCGCTATCAACCGTTCTTGAAGGAGCGTTCTCTTTGCCTTAAATTGTAGTAGTGATAGGTTATATGATGTAAGTTTACATAAAGTTTTTGTTAGTAGAGATGTTATTTTTAAAGAGCAGGAGTTCTATTATAAGTCTCAGACAACAGAGGAAATGGATATATCTGCAACCAGTTTGGTGAATCCTGCTTCATCAACTCTGGTGTTAAATCCTGATGACAATGTTGCAAGAGCTTCTGCAACACAAGAGCATGCTGGCACTATTCCTGAAAATGTGGATTAGTCTGCAGAGCCTGTTCAGTCTGAAGAACTTGTTCAGACTACTGAACCAGTCAGGACCTCTACATGACCTAGGCAGCTGAGTACATGGCTTAAAGATTACCATTGCACTTCCAAGATACCAGCCAGAACTAAGAGGACTGCTCATTCAGTAGCACTTCAGGATGCTGTATTGGATCACTTGCATGAATATGATCCTGAATATGTTACCTCCTTAGCTGCAGTTTTAAAAGAGCAAGAACCTTATAGGTATTCAGAGGCTAAAAATGACAAGAGGTGGGTAGATGCAATGCAGGCTGAGATTCAAGCCTTAGAAAAGAATAAAACATGGGAGTTAGTAAAATTGCCAAAAGGGAAAAAGGCAATTGGCTCAAAATGGGTTTATAAGATAAAGTACAAACATGATGGATCTGTTGAAAGGTTTAAAGCACGATTGGTTGCAAAGGGGTTCAATCAGGTCAAGGATAAAGATTTCAAGCATACGTTTTCACCTGTTGCCCATGTTTCAGTTAGATGTAAACAATGCTTTTTTGCATGGTTTCCTTGAAGAGGAGGTTTATATGAAAGTACCATAAGGTTATGCAAATGATGATGGATTAGTTTGCAAGCTAAATAGGTCTTTATATGGCTTGAAGCAAGCTTCAAGACAATGGAATAAAGAGTTAACAACATTTTTACAACAGCTGGGTTATATGCAATCAAGACAAGACTATTCTCTTTTTACTAAGTTTGATGAAGTCACATCTGCATTCACAGTCCTTCTAGTGTATGTAGATGACATTTTATTGACTGGAACATCTCCAGAGGAAATTTGCAATATCAAGAGACAATTGCATACTGCTTACTCAATCAAGGATTTAGGGACATTGAGGTATTTCCTTGGTTTAGAGATCTCAAGGAATGAATCAGGAATTATGATTAATCAGAGAAAGTATATTATTGATATACTAAAGTATCTGCAAATGGAGAATTGTCATCCTGTAGCATTTCTAATGCAAAAGGGACTCAAGCTTTCTACAGACGATGGAGAATTGCTGCCTGAGCCTGATCAGTACAGGCGACTCATAGGCAGGCTCCTCTATTTGAATTTATCTCGACCAGACTTGTCATATACAGTCCAACATCTTAGTCAGTTTGTTAACAGTCCAAGGCAACCACATTTACAAGCTGCCTTACATGTTGTTAGATATCTAAAGGGGACTATCAACGCAGGATTGTTTTACAAATCTTAGACTAGTGTCACAGTCACAGAATATAGTGATGCAGACTGGGGCCAATGTCAATACACCTGTAGATCTCTCAGTGGCTATTGCATATTTTTGGGGGAGTCTTTTGTGTCTTGGAAGACAAAAAAAGCAACCCACAGTCAGTAAAAGCTCTGCTGAGTCTGAGTATAGGAGACTATCTTTTACTGCGTCAGAAATGGTGTGGCTAGAAAGGTTATTACAAGATTTGAGAATATCAGTACCAAGACCAATACCTCTTCATTGTGACAGCAAATCAGCTATTAATATATCAGATAATCCCGTCTTCCATGAGAGGACCAAGCACTTAAGCATCGACTGTCATTATGTGAGGGAGATGCAAGATAAAGGTTTTTTGTATACTACTCATATAAGAACTGGACTCCAGATTGCAGACATTATGACGAAGGCTTCGGGGACAGAACAACATCAGCATTTCTCTCACAAGCTTGGATTGCGTCTAAACAACATCCAGCTTGAGGGGGGTATGTTAGAGATATAATAGTATTAAGTTAGTTGGGCTGGTAGTTAGTTAGACGCTGATGTCAGCATAACAGATCAGTTAGAAGGTTGTTATACAACAACTATAAATACCACTCTTGTATATCAGTTTTACTTACTTTTCTCATATAATATAATTCTAAATATTCTCTCAATCTCTCACTCTATATTTCATATCATCTGATATTCTACAGTGTAAAAGAAAGGCGCCACCGTAACGACAACAGGTTAATCCGAAAACACAACAAATTTTAACCTCGATGACAATCAGACCCGTAATACCAATCTTGAGTGCTAACTCGACCTACCCAAGACACATGGTCTCAGTAAGCTTTCGCCGAAATCGTGCCCAAAACAGGACGCGCACTGCCCGTACAACACATCCCATATAACCTCTCAAGACTCTCTTAAAACACCTTGTATATAGCCTAAGACGAACCTAATGACGACCTATAAAACTCAGCATGTTTGACGGTTAATCCCGATTCCAAATTCCGACTTAACCGAATTAAAAATCCAATCTTATACTAAAAGAAAACATGAAAATACCTTAGTTAATCAAGGGATGGTGATGACAGGATTAATAGTGACCAATAGTGGGGATGATGATGGCTATAAGACGAGAAGGACGCTCACGATGATAAAGGATCGATTGATAGCCGCAATACTCCCCTTATTCCTTTCTTTCTACGTCTGGTTGTAGTTGATACAAGGGTTCTAATTTAGTGGGTTTAAACGCGTTTAACTAATAATTGGATTTAAGTATTTAGATGGGTAATACTGTAATACTCCGTATTTATAAGTCTTGGGGTACTCTATCGAGTAGGTCTTACTCTGTCGAGTAAGGGTAAGTTGCGGAATAAAATAGTTTCTGACCTGTTGGGCACTCGATCGAGTAGCTGGGGCACTCGATCGAGTAGGGGGGTACTCGATCGAGTACCTTGGGTACTCGATCGAGTGTCCGGTTTACGGGGAGTTTTTCGCGGGTTTTGTTAATTATGCGATTAGGGTATTTAAACATAATCGTCGTTGTTCTAATTCACTTTTACCAAAACCTAAAACCTGTTTAAGAGAGAAAGCAGTCAGTCATCTTCCTAATCGCATCCTTAACAATTCCCGGAGTTCAGACGGTCAGTTCGTATCGTAGTTCGTGTCGTTGGATTCCTTGCGTCGAGGGTAAGCTTTTAATATAATTTATATAATGTTTTGCTAGGTTTGGTCAAACCCTAATTTAGGATTTGGGGGTTTTATGAATAGTAAGTAATTGGTAGTCTTTATGTGTTATATGTTAGGAGGAGAATTCGTAGAAGAGGCGTTTTGAGACAGCTGTAGATACCGTCTGCGTGTTGTGCTTTCCAGGTAGGATTTCCTACTCAGTATTAGTCCCATGATGGGATATTGGTGATGTGCTGTAGTTAGTTGTTTGATATGATGATTGTGATTGTGATTGTGATTGTGATTGTGATTGTGGTTGTGTTTGTTGATGGTTCTCGAGATGCGTTCTCGGCTGAGTGGGGTCACTTGCGGGAGTGATCTCACGCCCTAGTTTCGCCCTTCGTGGAACTCGCCACGAAAGGGGATGTGCACATTAATGGACAGGGTTATCGCTCGTACGATGAGCGGGGCTTAGGTGGGAACGGCTGCGTCCCCCATCGCGGCGGTAGTCCGGTGGACGGTCGAGATTGAGACGATGGGAGTTGGTGGTGTGTGTGTGTGTGATTCAATGTCTGTTTGTCTTATTATTGTTATTTATATTGATTGTGTGATTAGTACCGACCCGGTGTTGTTTTGTAAAACCTGCGGTGATCCATTCGGGGATGGTGAGCGAGATATTGAACAGTATAGAGATGATCTTTGGGATAGCTGGGATGGCCACGACATGACGATAGAGTCTTCCGCTTGTAGTTTAGTATTTATTCACATTTCGATTGAGAAATGATAGTTTGGCATAATGTATTGTACTTTCAGTGTGGTTTCGAGGATTGTACTTATTCATTAAATTACTTATAATAAATGTTGTTTCTGTTTTGTCTATTTGATTATCATACCTCGGGCAACCGAGATGGTGATGTCTTCATACCTGAGTGGTCCTGGTAAGGCACTCGGAGTATGGGGGTGTTACAAATGGTATCAGAGCGACGATCCTGAAACCTATAACCAATGAACTTAATGAACATAGGGAGTCAATTAAAATGAACCCGGGGTAAAAGTTGTAGGAGCTAGTGCAAAGGCTTGGGAGACGTCCTAAAGTCGCAGGGGTCGCCCTACAATTTTGAACCGGTCACATGGGATATGAGTCGGGATCGCTATGTGCATACTTTGTGTGTTGTGTATCTATATAGTAAGGTGTTGTATGAATCAATGGATGTATACATGTGGAGTATGTGAGATGTGTAGTGAAGGATAATGATGATATGATTATAATTGTCATTGATTGAATACATGAATTGCAAGACGGTTGGTTTATAATGTTGTTTTGAATTGGTTGAAAAGATGAGTTAAGGAATTGCATGAGAATATGAAATTCATGTGGAGGACATGTTTATGTGATGGAAGTGGATTTTCTACTTTTGCTATGTTAGTAACATGTGAATAGGGGATTTCATGTCGTATATTATGTTATTGTGTACGTGAAGTTATAAAATAAGAGCATGTGAGTAAAGCGTGATTGACAAGTTAAATAATCTATGTGCATGATGAATGTTGTTGCTTGGCTTTGAACATAGTAACATATGATTAGCAATACTGGTGTTATGAGTTTTGGGTTGTTTTGTTTACCTTGTTGTCGCTTACGTTGTTTGGAACTAAAATCAAATAGTGATGTCGTCTGATTACAACAAAGTTGTCTTTAAACTGTTATAACTTGAGATGCATAAATGATTTTAATGTAATTCCAATTGGAGGTGATAGCTTGTTCTTTTACGATTCTAACGATAGGTCACACGCCCCAATCGACCAAGAAATGAGTGAGTTATGACTGTTTTACGAAAACTTGACAAAGGTCTTGAGAATTGGGGTACTCGATCGAGTATCCTTGGTACTCGATCGAGTAAGGGGGCACTCGATCGAGTACGTTAGTTACTCGATCGAGTAGCCCTGGTGATTTGTTTTACGTGCTTCTGATCTAGACCTACTCGATCGAGTAAGTCCCTTACTCGATCGAGTGGCTCTATTTCGATCTAGTGACCCCTGTTTTGGGTCATATGCTTATCTTTTGACTTCGTTGCATATTATGTTTAATTCAAAGTGGTTATTTTACTTCTTTATGCATTGTTTTACATGTATGTTGGTCTTGACGCGTAAGTTATCCAATCTTGTGGTGTAGTGAGTTGCACTTGTGGTGAGTATGAGTTCGGTGGGAGGACATGAGTTATACGTGGTTGTAATAGATAGTGGAAAAAGAAAAGGAAGATTGTCATGGCTTAATTGAGACATAGAGCATGTTTTCTGAGATGAAATGAGATGAGTGATACGAGTGTGTGTTGAGTAACGTAAAAGTAAGTGAATGTGGGCAATGGATGATGTGAGTATAAGGAACGTGAGAATGAAAGGATTGAGAGTAAGGATAGGGATAGTGACAACTTGAGAGGTGTAAAGAATTATGGAGGGAGGTAGTTAAGAGCCGTGTGGGTTAAGAATATACATAATGAAAGTTCGTTTTAAAGGGGTTGAGAAGAGTGATATATAGTGAACCTTGTGGAGACATGTCGCGGGGTGGAGATTTGGCTTTATAAGAGATGAAACTATTGTGGGTTTTCCTTGGGCAATTAGCGGTATGAAAGGAATTTTGATTTCTAGAGATGTAAGAAGGGAGATGCAATTGTTGAACAAGAACGTTGATTCTATGGATGGATTAGTGGCAAGGGTGATTGATGACATAATAAGAGAATATTTGTGGTAAGAAAGAGGGAGATGATATCGATATAAAATTATGGGATTTGAGTTTTGGAGCGATGAGAAGGTAATTGGTGCACTAAAGGGTTAGATAGAAGTAATAAGGAGTTGAGCTATTAAATTGGTATTATTGAGTGTAAAGAGAAAAGAAGGATAAAAGTAAGCTGAGGAAAATGTTCACCGGAGTTATGTGATATAAAGGTAAGGAATCATCGAAATGTGTGATAGTATCACGAGGATGTTAGCTGAAGGTTATATAGGAGTTTCAGGACAACATGATTGATAATGAGTTTCGAGGAATTAAGGGAGTAAGAAGTTGGTGGAGTATTGGCACGATACGAGATATTTGGTGGAGAGTTGGATGACAATACAAATAAGATAGTATTGGGGATAATGTTGAGGTAATTTTGTGGATGGGTTTGCTGTTCGTTATTTGGAATGTTAACCAAAAATAGGAGAAAAACCATGTTATTCTGATATGAGTGTAAGAGGTTTGATATACGAGCAGTGGTGGCATTGTGGTGTTATCACTAGTGGTTAAGAGTGATGGTATATTAGAAAGGTAGCAATTCTAAAGAGGCTGATTTGGTAGGGACCTGATTGTTGTGTATGATTGTGAGAGGGTATAAGATGTGGTTAGATGAGACGGATGCTAATAGTTGAATAGTAAAGGTATGGTTATATTTGGCAGGAAGTGATGGTTGTGCGAATTGGGGGATATGTTATGAGGGGCATATGAGTTAAACTCGGGCGACAGGTAACCTTTATCGAGTGGTAACTTACGTGGTCAGGATTGACTAGTTGGTTGTGATTACGGGTCTATGATATGTGTAAATGTTTGTGTGAGGTTCTGACCTCACAAGAAGTGGTATGGTGTGATAATTATAAAGTTGTTTTATGAATGTTCTGTAATATATATGTTGGACACGGTAATTTAATTGAATGATATCCAAAAAGGTAATAATTTGATTAATTGACATGGCTAGTTATAATTTTATGTGTATTAATAACACATGTGTATTCCGTGAAATGGTAGAGATGATGTTCATGAGATGCTTATCTGTGTATCCATATAATATGTTGCGTGGTGACTTAATAAAGTGGATTTGAGTAAGTTTTCTTGTCGAGAAGTTATGCTTGAGTCGGTGTTTATGGGAATTGTATGCAGTTGTGATATCTATCGGTGTGGTTATGGTGCCTCGGGTGGTGATCCGGGCACGGTACATAGTGCTGTGATACGGGTATTTTCGCACTACGGTGTGGCTGTTGGTGGCGGTATTGTGATGCCGTCACCGGTTGTGGTGGAGTCGACGGGATGATTATGATTCGAGTTTCGAAAATACATACCAGTCATACATAGATTGTTGTTTTATTTGTTGTTGTTGCCTGTGAGTTTCAGTTTGGACAAATAGACTATTGTTTTGTTTGCTAATGTTTCTTACAAGTTTCAGTTGGAGAAGGAGGGTAGAGTTTAATATAAAGAGAGTTGTATATGTTTTCGTTGTTGTCATGGTATAGTGACATTCTGTTCATGGGACACGGTTGTGAGAGGTTGTTACAATAATTATGATCTTGTTCTAGTTAAGGTTTCAGTAGACATGGTAATGGCAAGTGAGTCGTAGAACATGTGTGGTAATGACCCGAAAGATGCAGGTGGTTCATAATCTTTTGTTGAGACAGTGAGTGTAGGGTATTGGGAATTAGTGTCATGTTAAGTTGTGTATGAGTTTTGCGGTAATGGAAGAAAGAACTTGAGGATCTAGTGTGCGTGTACGTAACGAGTGTGAATCGTGAGTTATGCTTCTGGGAGATAAGTGCCTTACATAGAGAGGTATGTTGTTTTGCAGTAATAATGAAGAGTTGGTATGGTGATTTTGCTACGAGTTTTATGGTATAGGTTAGGTGGTATGCCAAATGAGTTGAGGTATGAGAAATGTTTATGTATGGGAGCCTTGGATATAGGAATGGTGAGTGTTGGGTTTATAGGCGGTTATCTATGACATGTGATGGTGATGAAAATAATGAGAAGATATAACTAAGGATATAGTATTAGTGAGTTACGAGGACGTAACATTTATCTCAAGAGGAGTAGGATGCGATAAAAGAAAATTTGATGATTGTGCATGTCTTAGTATAATTCGAAGGAGAGTTGTATATATTGTGGTTGATGTTGCTAAAAGGCCATGGCCGTGCTTGTAGTAGCGTGATGTTTAGGAGTGTGAGAATATTTCACTAGTGTTGACAGTTGGATGATGAGGTTATGAGTGTGAGTAAACTTCGAGGACGAAGTTCCTTTTAAGGGTGGTAGAATGTAACATTCCGTTTGAGGTCTATGAGTGTCTTGGTATTGGGTTTGATAGTTGATGATATTATGGAGCTAGCAGCATTAGAGGATGGTAGTTGATTATGTATGGAGTGGGTGTCGTGAGAGATATATATGTGGTAGATACGATATAGTGAGTCATGTTGTGGAAGTAAACATAGTTGGTAGAATGGGGGTTAAGAGTTCATGTTCTATGTTCGGTCGAGTTCTTGAGTCCTTAGCTAAGTTGTTGTGTCTTGGTCGAGTCAGTATGGTTGTTTTTATGTATGGGTTGAACTTCGGGGACGAAGTTCTTTTAAGGAGGAAGACCAATACTCCGTATTTATAAGTCTTGGGGTACTCTATCGAGTAGGTCTTACTCTGTCGAGTAAGGGTAAGTTGCGGAATAAAATAGTTTCTAACCTGTTGGGCACTCGATCGAGTAGCTGGGGCACTCGATCGAGTAGGGGGGTACTCGATCGAGTACCTTGGGTACTCGATCGAGTGTCCGGTTTACGGGGAGTTTTTCGCGGGTTTTTTTAATTATGCGATTAGGGTATTTAAACATAATCGTCGTTGTTCTAATTCACTTTTACCAAAACCTAAAACCTGTTTAAGAGAGAAAGCGATCATCATCTTCCTAATCGCATCCTTAACAATTTCCGGAGTTCAGACGGTCGGTTCGTATCGTAGTTCGTGTCGTTGGATTCCTTGCGTCGAGGGTAAGCTTTTAATATAATTTATATAATGTTTTGCTAGGTTTGGTCAAACCCTAATTTAGGATTTGGGGGTTTTATGAATAGTAAGTAATTGGTAGTCTTTATGTGTTATATGTTAGGAGGAGAATTCGTAGAAGAGGCGTTTTGAGACAAATTTGTAGATACCGTCTGCGTGTTGTGCTTTCCGGTAGGATTTCCTACTCGCATTAGTCCCATGATGGGATATTGGTGATGTCTTTGTAGTTAGTTGTTTGATATGATGATTGTGATTGTGATTGTGATTGTGATTGTGGTTGTGTTTGTTGATGGTTCTCGAGATGCGTTCTCGGTTGAGTGGGGTCACTTGCGGGAGTGATCTCACGCCCTAGTTTCGCCCTTCGTGGAACCCGCCACGAAGGGGATGTGCACATTAATGGACAGGGTTATCGCTCGTGCGATGAGCGGGGCTTAGGTGGGAACGGCTGCGGTCCCCCATCAAATGGCGGCTGTCCAAAGTGGACGGTCGATATTGAGACGATGGGAGTTGGTGGTGTGTGTGTGTGTGTGTGTGACATTCGGTTATCATTTGTCTTATTGTTGTTATCTATATTGATTGTGTGATTAGTACTGACCCCGGTGTTGTTTTGTAAAACTGCGGTGATCCATTCGGGGATGGTGAGCGAGATATTGAACAGTATAGAGATGATACTTGGGATAGCCAGGGATGGCCACGACATGACGATAGAGTCTTCCGCTGTAGTTTAGTATTTATTCACATTTCGATTGAGAATGAGATAGTTTGGCACAATGTATTGTACTTTGATTTGGTTTCGAGGATTGTACTTATTCATTAAATTACTTATAATAAATGTTGTTTCTGTTTTGTCTATTTGATTATCATACCTCGGGCAACCGAGATGGTGATGTCTTCATACCCGAGTGGTCCTGGTAAGGCACTCGGAGTATGGGGTGTTACAAATGGTATCGGAGCGACGATCCCGAAACACGTAACCAATGAACTTAATGAACATAGGGAGTCAATTAAAATGAACCCGGGGTAAAAGTTGTAGGAGCTAGTGCAAAGGCTTGGGAGACGTCCTAAAGTCGCGGGGGTCGCCCTACAATTTTGAACCGGTCACATGGGATATGAGTCGGGATCGCTATGTGCATACTTTGTGTGTTGTGTATCTATATAGTAAGGTGTTGTATGAATCAATGGATGTATACATGTGGAGTATGTGAGATGTGTAGTGAAGGATAATGATGATATGATTATAATTGTCATTGATTGAATACATGAATTGCAAGACGGTTGGTTTATAATGTTGTTTTGAATTGGTTGAAAAGATGAGTTAAGGAATTGCATGAGAATATGAAATTCATGTGGAGGACATGTTTATGTGATGGAAGTGGATTTTCTACTTTTGCTATGTTAGTAACATGTGAATAGGGGATTTCATGTCGTATATTATGTTATTGTGTACGTGAAGTTATAAAATAAGAGCATGTGAGTAAAGCGTGATTGACAAGTTAAATAATCTATGTGCATGATGAATGTTGTTGCTTGGCTTTGAACATAGTAACATATGATTAGCAATACTGGTGTTATGAGATTTGGGTTGTTTTGTTTACCTTGTTGTCGCTTACGTTGTTTGGAACTAAAATCAAATAGTGATGTCGTCTGATTACAACAAAGTTGTCTTTAAACTGTTATAACTTGAGATGCATAAATGATTTTAATGTAATTCCAATTGGAGGTGATAGCTTGTTCTTTTACGATTCTAACGATAGGTCACACGCCCCAATCGACCAAGAAATGAGTGAGTTATGACTGTTTTACAAAAACTGGACAGTGCTGAGAATTGGGGTACTCGATCGAGTATCCTTGGTACTCGATCGAGTAAGGGGGCACTCGATCGAGTACGTTAGTTACTCGATCGAGTAGCCCTGGTGATTTGTTTTACGTGCTTCTGATCTTGACCTACTCGATCGAGTAAGTCCCTTACTCGATCGAGTGGCCTGTACTCGATCTAGTGACCCCTGTTTTGGGTCATATGCTTATCTTTTGACTTCGTTGCATATTATGTTTAATTCAAAGTGGTTATTTTACTTCTTTATGCATTGTTTTACATGTATGTTGGTCTTGACGCGTAAGTTACCCAATCTTGTGGTGTAGTGAGTGGCACCTGTGGTGAGTATGAGTTCGGTGGGAGGACATGAGTTATACGTGGTTGTAATAGATAGTGGAAAAAGAAAAGGAAGATTGTCATGGCTTAATTGAGACATAGAGCATGTTTTCTGAGATGAAATGAGATGAGTGATACGAGTGTGTGTTGAGTAACGTAAAAGTAAGTGAATGTGGGCAATGGATGATGTGAGTATAAGGAACGTGAGAATGAAAGGATTGAGAGTAAGGATAGGGATAGTGACAACTTGAGAGGTGTAAAGAATTATGGAGGGAGGTAGTTAAGAGCCGTGTGGGTTAAGAATATACATAATGAAAGTTCGTTTTAAAGGGGTTGAGAAGAGTGGCATATAGTGAACCTTGTGGAGACATGTCGCGGGGTGGAGATTTGGCTTTATAAGAGATGAAACTATTGTGGGTTTTCCTTGGGCAATTAGCGGTATGAAAGGAATTTTGATTTCTAGAGATGTAAGAAGGGAGATGCAATTGTTGAACAGTAAACGTTGATTCTATGGATGGATTAGTGGCAAGGGTGATTGATGACATAATAAGAGAATATTTGTGGTAAGAAAGAGGGAGATGATATCGATATAAAATAATGGGATTTGAGTTTTGGAGCGATGAGAAGGTAATTGGTGCACTAAAGGGTTAGATAGAAGTAATAAGGAGTTGAGCTATTAAATTGGTATTATTGAGTGTAAAGAAAAAAGAAGGATAAAAGTAAGTGAGAAAAATGTTCACCTGGAGTTATGTGATATAAAGGTAAGGAATCATCGAAATGTGTGATAGTATCACGAGGATGTTAGCTGAAGGTTATATAGGAGTTTCAGGACAACATGATTGATAATGAGTTTCGAGGAATTAAGGGAGTAAGAAGTTGGTGGAGTATTGGCACGATACGAGATATTTGGTGGAGAGTTGGATGACAATACAAATAAGATAGTATTGGGGATAATGTTGAGGTAATTTTGTGGATGGGTTTGCTGTTCGTTATTTGGAATGTTAACCAAAAATAGGAGAAAAACCATGTTATTCGATATGAGTGTAAGAGGTTTGATATACGACAAAGTGGTGGCATTGTGGTGTTATCACTAGTGGTTAAGAGTGATGGTATATTAGAAAGGTAGCAATTCTAAAGAGGTCGATTTGGTAGGGACCTGATTGTTGTGTATGATTGTGAGAGGGTATAAGATGTGGTTAGATGAGACGGATGCTAATAGTTGAATAGTAAAGGTATGGTTATATTTGGCAGGAAGTGATGGTTGTGCGAATTGGGGGATATGTTATGAGGGGCATATGAGTTAAACTCGGGCGACAGGTAACCTTTATTGAGTGGTAACTTACGTGGTCGGGATTGACTAGTTGGTTGTGATTACGGGTCTATGATATGTGTAAATGTTTGTGTGAGGTTCTGACCTCACAAGAAGTGGTATGGTGTGATAATTATAAAGTTGTTTTATGAATGTTCTGTAATATATATGTTGGACACGGTAATTTAATTGAATGATATCCAAAAAGGTAATAATTTGATTAATTGACATGGCTAGTTATAATTTTATGTGTATTAATAACACATGTGTATTCCGTGAAATGGTAGAGATGATGTTCATGAGATGCTTATCTATGTATCCATATAATATGTTGCGTGGTGACTTAATAAAGTGGATTTGAGTAAGTTTTTCTTGTCGAGAAGTTATGCCGAGTCGGTGTTTATGGGAATTGTATGCGATTGTGATATCTATCGGTGTGGTTGTGGTGCCTCGGGTGGTGATCCGGGAACGGTACATAGTCTTTGTGATACGGGTATTTTCGCACTACGGTGTGGGGTGTTGGTGGCGGTATTGTGATGCCGTCACCGGTTGTGGTGGAGTCGACGGATGATTATGATTCGAGTTTCAAAATACATACCGATCATACATAGATTGTTGTTTTATTTGTTGTTGTTTCTGTGAGTTTCAGTTTGGACAAATAGACTATTGTTTTGTTTGCTAATGTTTCTTACAAGTTTCAGTTGGAGAAGGAGGGTAGAGTTTAATATAAAGAGAGTTGTATATGTTTTCGTTGTTGTCATGGTATAGTGACATTCTGTTCATGGGACACGGTTGTGAGAGGTTGTTACAATAATTATGATCTTGTTCTAGTTAAGGTTTCATGAGACATGGTAATGGCAAGTGAGTCGTAGAACATGTGTGGTAATGACCCGAAAGATGCAGGTGGTTCATAATCTTTTGTTGAGACAGTGAGTGTAGGGTATTGGAAATTAGTGTCATGTTAAGTTGTGTATGAGTTTTGCGGTAATGGAAGAAAGAACTTGAGGATCTAGTGTGCGTGTACGTAACGAGTGTGGATCGTGAGTTATGCTTCTGGGAGATAAGTGCCTTACATAGAGAGGTATGTTGTTTTGCAGTAATAATGAAGAGTTGGTATGGTGATTTTGCTACGAGTTTTATGGTATAGGTTAGGTGGTATGCCAAATGAGTTGAGGTATGAGAAATGTTTATGTATGGGAGCCTTGGATATAGGAATGGTGAGTGTTGGGTTTATAGGCGGTTATCTATGACATGTGATGGTGATGAAAATAATGAGAAGATATAACTAAGGATATAGTATTAGTGAGTTACGAGGACGTAACATTTATCTCAAGAGGAGTAGGATGCGATAAAAGAAAATTTGATGATTGTGCATGTCTTAGTATAATTCGAAGGAGAGTTGTATATATTGTGGTTGATGTTGTTAAAAGGCCATGGCCGTGCTTGTAGTAGCGTGATGTTTAGGAGTGTGAGAATATTTCACTAGTGTTGACAGTTGGATGATGAGGTTATGAGTGTGAGTAAACTTCGAGGACGAAGCTCCTTTTAAGGGTGGTAGAATGTAACATTCCGTTTGAGGTCTATGAGTGTCTTGGTATTGGGTTTGATAGTTGATGATATTATGGAGCTAGCAGCATTAGAGGATGGTAGTTGATTATGTATGGAGTGGGTATCGTGAGAGATATATATGTGGTAGATACGATATAGTGAGTCATGTTGTGGAAGTAAACATAGTTGGTAGAATGGGGGTTAAGAGTTCATGTTCTATGTTCGGTCGAGTTCTTGAGTCCTTAGCTAAGTTGTTGTGTCTTGGTCGAGTCAGTATGGTTGTTTTTATGTATGGGTTGAACTTCGGGGACGAAGTTCTTTTAAGGAGGGAAGACTGTAATACTCCGTATTTATAAGTCTTGGGGTACTCTATCGAGTAGGTCTTACTCTGTCGAGTAAGGGTAAGTTGCGGAATAAAATAGTTTCTAACCTGTTGGGCACTCGATCGAGTAGCTGGGGCACTCGATCGAGTAGAAAATACTCGATCGAGTACCTTGGGTACTCGATCGAGTGTCCGGTTTACGGGGAGTTTTTCGCGGGTTTTGTTAATTATGCGATTAGGGTATTTAAACATAATCGTCGTTGTTCTAATTCACTTTTACCAAAACCTAAAACCTGTTTAAGAGAGAAAGCGATCATCATCTTCCTAATCGCATCCTTAACAATTCCCGGGAGTTCGAGACGGTCGGTTCGTATCGTAGTTCGTGTCGTTGGATTCCTTGCGTCGAGGGTAAGCTTTTAATATAATTTATATAATGTTTTGCTAGGTTTGGTCAAACCCTAATTTAGGATTTGGGGGTTTTATGAATAGTAAGTAATTGGTAGTCTTTATGTGTTATATGTTAGGAGGAGAATTCGTAGAAGAGGCGTTTTGAGACAATTTGTAGATACCGTCTGCGTGTTGTGCTTTCCAGGTAGGATTTCCTACTCAGTATTAGTCCCATAATGGGATATTGGTGATGTGCTGTAGTTAGTTGTTTGATATGATGATTGTGATTGTGATTGTGATTGTGATTGTGATTGTGGTTGTGTTTGTTGATGGTTCTCGAGATGCGTTCTCGGCTGAGTGGGGTCACTTGCGGGAGTGATCTCACGCCCTAGTTTCGCCCTTCGTGGAACCCGCCACGAAAGGGGATGTGCACATTAATGGACGGGGTTATCGCTCGTACGATGAGCGGGGCTTAGGTGGAACGGCTGCGGTCCCCCACGGGCGAGGCCGGTCCAGGGACGGTCGGTATTGAGACGATGGGAGTTGGTGGTGTGTGTGTGTGTGTGTGTGACGGTTCAAATTTGTCTGTTTGTCTTATTATTGTTATTTATATTGATTGTGTGATTAGTACCGACCCGGTGTTGTTTTGTAAAACCTGCGGTGATCCATTCGGGGATGGTGAGCGAGATATTGAACAGTATAGAGATGATAATCTTTGGGATAGGCTGGGATGGCCACGACATGACGATAGAGTCTTCCGCTGTAGTTTAGTATTTATTCACATTTCAGTTGAGAACAGATAGTTTGGCATAATGTATTGTACTTTCAGTTTGGTTTCGAGGATTGTACTTATTCATTAAATTACTTATAATAAATGTTTTTTCTGTTTTGTCTATTTGATTATCATACCTCGGGCAACCGAGATGGTGATGTCTTCATACCTGAGTGGTCCTAGTAAGGCACTCGGAGTATGGGGGTGTTACAAATACACTATTTTTTTTAGAAAAGATCATTATCATTAATAAAAAGTCATACGACATCTACAACATATGCCATGCTCAATCGGATACAAATCGATTACAACCATAGGAAATAAATTCTTGTTAAAAGAATGAAACACTGCAACAGAGTCTCTATCATCGATTCTCCGCAAAAGGCTTTCATCCATAAGAGGGTCTCCGAATCTTCCTTGACGAGTATCCATTTCTTCTGACGTGATTGATTGTAGCCATGAATCGGGCCAAATATGTAAAACCATATAACGATCTATAACAACGCTGATCTTCTGCTGACTTATTAGAAAACTGTAAATGAACCAGAAAACGAAAGCTCTCAAACTGAAAGAAAGAAGGACACCACCGATAGACGGGGACAGAGCCCTCAGAAAGAGAGACGAAAAAAAACAAAAGCGGAAATAAAACAAAAACATAAAGGAAACAAAGCGGAACACAGGAGAAAAAAATAGAAGCCACCGCCTCCCTACCAACCCACAACACCGCCAGATCCAAGCACCACCCTGCCACACCACCTCAACAAACTCATCCGACAGGAACCAAATAGCCCACATACACCACGCAGACCGAGAGGAACGGGCAGACCCGTACGATCCAGAACCGGGTGTCCGTAAGAAAGGGGAGGAGGGTTAATCGGAAGAGCGGAGACGGGTCGCCGGAGAAACGTCTTGAGAGACTACATCCCCGGGGACATGGTAGGGGGTTGATGGGTGGCGGTGGGAGGAAGGAGGAGAATGGTGGCAGCAAAGAGGGAGGATTTAGGGTTTTGTTTTTTAGAGAGGAGGGAGAGAGAAAACTAGAGAGAGACGTTAATGGGTAATACACTAATTTTAAGTAAAGGTTAATTAAGTTACCAACTCTAGTTTAGCTAGTCTATTACACCGATCTACTTAGTTTGTCCCAATTAGCAATTTCTGAACTCAAACTTATATAATTAGTTAATTACACCTCTCCTCTATTAAATTAAACAGTTTAAACAGCAATAATAGAGACGGGTATTACAGAGGTATTCTTGCAAACGAAGTATCAAGGACAAAAAGTATCTACAATGGCCTTATATACACTTGTCAAGTTTCCCAATTAGGCATTTTCATAAAATTTTACCTAAATGCAACTACATGCCATGATGCAAACTATTTATGAACATCCTAATGCATTTGCTCTACCATCTACATGCCACATAAACTAATAAATCCCCTAACAACACATTGGCACACAATCGCCATATTCTCCAAAATACACTTTATATCCTCAACATACATGCCCATCCTCCTCAAATGTAACAAATGAAAAGATATGGAAGGAAAAGAGGGTTTAAAATGATCATACCACGGCGTCTTCACATTCCCTTGTGATGTTTCAATTGAAGTGATGTACCAATGCGAGAAGAGAACAAAAGCACATGTATATACAATTCTACACTAATATGGTAATTAACATGTTTTTGTCTTTCTGAAATATTCAATTTTTTTTTTTGAAATTTTTGATTTTTTTTAAAGGAAGGTGCAATAAAATAAATAACATGTTTTTGAAATTTTCAAATTTTTCAAATTTTTATGGTTTTTATATAATGAATCCCTTCTTCACAGCTAAAACGTGACATTGTCCTTAATGGAACAAATGTAGGGAGGGAACTAAAATTCATGTAAAGTATAAGTAAGGGAAGAGAATATATACAATTTGTTGGTTCTTGAGGGACTCCACCAAACCTCTCATTCAAAATTTTGTTTCTTGAATCTCCAAGTGGCATGATCCATGCCACTCAAGGCATAGATGAGTCGGTCAAAGGCTCTAGCGAAAGCCTCAAATAGACACAAGTAGGGCCAAGCTATCGTGAACCACCACCAACTAGTTTTCCAACACTTCTTTTCATGGTTCCTTCTACCCTTCTTGGTATCGTTTCTCGGGTGCTCTTGGTGAGTAGGACCCTTTATCTTGGAATGGTGGTTAGGAGGTAAGAGGAACATAATCTCATAAGCTTCAAAGTTTGATGATATCTCCTCATGGTAATCAAGGTAAAAGAAATATTGGAGAATAGGAGGTGGAGGAGTCAACTTCTCAACATTGAGGTTCAAAATGCTATTATTCATACCATATTTCTCTTGACTCTCCATGTGAACCGAACCATTCCCGAAGAGGAGAGCCTCAATTTCTTCCAAGTTAGAGTCAAAACTATAAAAATCATAGTTTTTCTCATGGCACCTCAACTCTCCAAGTATGGCAAGCTCAAACTCATCAACTTCCATTTCCCAAGTTTTACCTTTTTCCCCACACTTGCCATTGACACATACTTCTTCTTCAAGGATTTTGAAAGGAGATAGAAGTAGGAGGTCTTCCTCATCATCATTTTAAATGTCCCAAATAGGGGGACCAAGTTCTACAAAACTTCCCTCCCCACACTTATCATTTTGCAAGGAGTCTTCATATATGTCCCAATTAGGAGAGCCAAGTTCATCTTCATAATTTGGTCCATGACCAATCAATAATTCCCAATCTTCATCATTTCTCTAATTCTCAAATACATCTTTAATGACATTCAGTGATCAAACACTCTCAAACATAGGCTTGGAGGTGCCTCCCATCAAATAGAACTCAATTACATTCTCTCCCACGTTGATAGAGAGCTTCCCCTTCTTCACATCAATCACAACTCCTCCGGTAGCCATAAATGGTCTCCCGAGTATGATGGGAGTTTGGTGATCTTGGGGGATATCCATCACAACAAAATCAGTCGGAATGTAGAAATTTCCAACTTTGGACACCCTTGGGATATTGAACCGATCGATCGGCGAGTTACAATATCATAGAAGTGGAAATCATCTCACTTAAGCCTAGTTTTATTGCAATAGGGAGTGGTAAGATGCTAACACTTGCACCTAAATCACAAAGTGCCCTCTTGATGTTCACGTTGCCAAGCATGCATGGGATAGAAAAACTACGCGGGTCTTGTAATTTTTTTGGCATGTGATTGAGTAGCACCGCGCTACACTCCTCCGTGAAAGCAATAGTACCATCACCTTTAATACCCCTTTTCCTTGTCAAGACATCCTTGCGGAACTTAGTGTAGAGTGGCATGTGGGTCACTACCTCGGTGAAAGGTAGTGGGACTTCAAGTTTCTTTAACATATCCAAGAACTTGGAGAATTTCTTCTCTTCATACGTTACTCTACCTCTCTTGGGAAATGGTAATGGAGGGGTATGGGTCTTGTTATAAGGTGAGGTTTGCTTGGTGTCATAATTGTTTTTGGCTTCTTTTTATTCTCCTTTTTTACCAACCTTGTCAACCACCATTTTTTCCAAGATAAAATTCTCATCCTCCTCAAGTTGTTCACTCACTATCCCTTTCTTGGAGTTCTCAACTCTTGTTCCCTTTGCATCTTTATTCCTCCTTGGTTCTTCCAATTCTTTTCCGCCTCTCAAGGTGATCGTATGGACATGTTGATGAGGTGGTAGTTCATCTTTGGGGTTAGAGACTTGAATTATAAGGGAGTGTGGCCTTATTGGAGGATTAGTGGCCCTTTTGTTAGCCATATAAGAATCAAGTGTCCTTTGGTTGGCTTGGACATTTGTGAGGTCGGATTTTAGAAGCTTTAATTGTTGGTCCACTTGAGCTTCTCTTTGTTGGGATCTAGCATCCAATCTTTCAACATTATCTCAATGGAAGAATTGGCATTTGGTGGTTCAATGAATGGTGGTTCGTAAGGTTTTTGGAATTGTTGTTTTGGAGTTGGGTAAGGATTTTGTTGATGTTGGGAGTTTTGGTTATGAGGTGGAATGTGGGAATGGTTGTTTTATTGTGGAGGCCTTTGAAATTCGGGTTTGTTTGGGGGCAAGTATTATTGAGCTTGCTAATTAGGGTCCAAATATTGACCCTCATAAAAAGGCCTTAGATCTTGGTTCGGTAGCGCTCGGTAGAGGGTTTCATGGCGTTGGTAGGAGAATTGATTTGGTTGTTGATCTTGTAAATCATAGCATTCTTGTGGGTAAGAGGGACATATATCATGGGTGTGACATATGCCACCACAAGTCTCACAAATCGGTTGTGGAAGATAGTCTCTTGGAGGGGACCTTGGGTGAGTATGGAACCTTGGTGGAGATCTCGGTCTTTGAACATAATAGACCTTGGAGTGACTTGGTCTCTCATCATGGTAGGCATTTTCATGTTTCTTCTCCTCCATAACGCTATCAAATTTCTTTGACAACTCATCCAATTTGAGCTTGGTCTCCAAATTCTAGGCTAGAAGGCCCTCTTCCTCTACTTTCACTTTCCCTTGATCCACAGCTATTTTTCATTTTCGAGATGTTTTGAATCGTCTCCGTAATTGCCGCATTATTCATGCTATCAAAGTTGCCTCCGGAAGCCGCCACGATCATATCCTTAAACCTTGGTTCAAGAGTTTGAAGGAAGGTTTGGGTGGTCATCCACTTTGGAATACCATGATATGGACAAGAAGTAAGGAGGTCTCTAAAGTGCTCCCAAGCTTCACTTAAGTTCTCAAGATCCTTTTGCTTGAAAGTTTGAATCTCATGTCTTATCCTTGCGGTTTTGGATGGAGGGTAAAACTTCTGGATGAAAGCCTTACAAAGGCTAGCCCAAGTAGTGAAAGTACCGGGTTCATGAGAATTAAACCACTTTCTTGCATTGTCTTTCAAGGAGAAAGGGAATAACATGAGAATAATTTGGTCTTCGGAGACACCATTATGCTTGATTGTATAACAACCCGACCCACCACTGTCGTAACACAACCCCAATAAGATGGGTGTGCACTTTTGGGCCCATTAGTTTGTCCTTACTTAAGCCCAAAAGCACAAGGCGTTGTTACTAAGTGGTGGGTGGTAGCCCTTCTAAATATCTCATAAGCCACTCAATTTCCCAATGTGGCAGAACTTCCATCTCAATCTCTTCGGGTGTTACAGATTGTGCCCACCTTCTCCATAAACATGACCAAGTGGCCATAAGCATCTTCATTCTTTTTCCCATGGAAGGTATCTTGTTGGATGAAAGAGATGACATGGTGACGAAGCTCAAAGGTGTTTGGGGCAATTACTCCATAGTTGATTATCGAGCAAGACTGGTTAGGGCCCAACCTATTGTAGTAGCCCATTGATTGGTCCGTCATGTCATCATTCACAAGGTTGTTTATGGGTTGAATTGAGGTATTTAGTGATGTAGATGAATTGGTATTATTGGTATGATGTGAGTGGGTGGGTGTGTTTATGGGGGAGATGATTAGGGAATGGTTTGTTGGAATGATAAGGGGGTTTAAGATGGAAAAAGAGGGTGGTAGATTTAGAGAATCAATTGTGGATATTAGTGTGTTTTGAGAGGGTGTAAGGATGGGTGGGGATCTTCCCAAATATGAAAGTGCCAACCGTCTTCTTGTCTGGGAAGTCTTCTCAATCTCTCGATCAAAAGGGAAAAGAGAACCGGTATTTTTTTTCGGTGGAATGTAAGTACTATTAAGCTCAAAAATATCCAATTTACAACTGTTTCCCCACTTTCAACTAAGCAAATCTAACTCCTATAATATATTAGTATGTAACAAAATTAACATCATTATAAGAATCATATCTTTGTACACCAGGACTTATCATCAGCCTTCATAGAACCCTGATGAACACCAACCATACGCTGTTTGCAGTCAGTTTGTACCAGTTGAGCTATCTTGCTAGGATGCATGACATACCCCTCCAATCTACAGATATTTCGATTATGCCAGATATGATAACACGTGCTCACCATAGCTGCCATAGCAATTTGTCTTTTGAACATAGATGGACATTTCAAACAAATGAGTTTCTTCCAACTCTAAAAGTGCGGTACCAGGAATTCCTAACCAGATACCTACTCTTTGAAAACATTGCCTTACAAAAATACACGCCTGAAATAAATGTTCATGAGTCTCCATTTCCACACAACAAAGAAAACAATCAGTATTATCAACTATCCCCATCTTGTGGAGTCTATCCAAAGTGAGTACTCTCTGATGCTGTATGAGCCAAATAATGAAGCTGCATTTTGGGACATTGTATCTATTCCATACCATATTGTACCAGGGAACTTTTAGAGTAGGTTCTTGCATTAGCCATTTGTACCCATCAACAATAGTATAACATTGATCACTGCCACGCCATTTGCCATTAATGTATCCATTCTTAAGTGTTTCTTTCACTTCACAGATCTTACGCCAAGCCCAGAAACTGTAAGCAGTAGGTCTATATGTCATCCAGGGAGTTCCTTTAATATATATATTGTTAATCCATCTGATCCAGAGGTGATCTGATTTGCTTGCAATCCACCAGACCAACATTTCAACGGCTGCCACATTCCACAGTTTACTGTCAATTATTCCCAAACCCCCATTCTTTTTACCTTTACATAGAATATTCCAAGCCACTAAGGGAGCTTTAGAGTACTTGGCCTCACCTTCCTAGAGAAAAGTCCTACATAATGCCTGTATTCTATCCATAACACCCACAGGCAGGACAAAAATCTGAGACCAGTGATTATGAATAGTTGAGAGGACAGACTTAACCAAAATCAATCTGCCTGAGTATGAAATTTTCCTGCTGTTCCACCCTCTGATCCTCTTAATCATTCTGTCCACCAATATATTGCAATCAGCTTTAGTAAGTCTCTTATGAGAAATTTGAACTCCCAAATATTTAAATGGAAACACCCCTTTCTTAAACCCAGTGCCATGGAGAAGTTTATGTACAGTATCAGCTTTAATGCCATTGCAGTAAAAATAAGACTTATTAGAGTTTATAGCTAATCCAGAAGCATTAGAGAACCTCTTAAACATATCCATAACAGTGAACACCGATTTGAGATCACCTTTACAGAACATGAGTAAGTCGTTGGCAAACATAAGATGAGTCAGTTTGAGGTTCTTACACAAGGGATGGTATTTGAAGCTAGGCATCCTACCAACCAAAGCAAGAAGTCTGCTTAGATACTACATGCAAATAGTGAAGAGAAGGGGAGACATTGGATCCCCTTGTCTCAAACCTTTGCATCCTTTGAAAAACCCATGAACCTGACCATTTAGAACAATGGAATAGCTAGGAGTACTCACACACTGCATAATCAGATTAACCAACTTAGGAGGATAATTGAGAGCTTCTAGCATTTGTTGAACAAAGATCCATTAAATTGAATCATATGATATCCTCAAGTCAACTTTCATCAAACACCTAGCTAAGATACTCTTCCTAGCATACATTCTCACTAAGTCTTGACTGATTAGTATGTTTCCCAAAATACTTCTTCCTTTTATGAAAGCACACTGAGCTGGATTAACAATGCTGGTAAGGCTTCCACTTAATCTAGTGTACAGAACCTTGGATATAACCTTATAAATAGTATTACAACATGCAATTGGCCTAAACTCTCTAACTGATTTAGGACTCTCAACTTTAGGAAGTAATACCAGGTTGGTGCAATTGATTTGCTTCAACATTTTTCCATGAATAAAGAAGTCCTGCACAGGTAGATAAATATCTCCCTTAACAGTCTCTCACCCTGCCTTAAAAAAACAACTTGTGAAACCATCAGGACCTGGGCTTTTATCATCAGGAATGGAAAACAATGCCTGCTTGATTTCAAGTTTACTAGGTACCTTGCACATTTCCTCCCAATCACCAGGATCCACCAATTTACCTTGCCTCACCACCTGTTTGTAAAAGTTACTTGTAGGAGCTTTGGTGCCAAGGAGATCAGAATAATAATCCACAAATGCCTGCAAAACCTCAATAGGCTCCTTACATTCCTGACCCATACTATTCTCAATGTAAAGAACTTTATTTTGGACCTGCCTCTTCCTAATAGCCTGGTGAAATAATCCAGAATTAGAATCCCCATCTTTTGCCCAGGCACATTTAGATTTTTGTCTGAGGAAATCATCTCTACCATCAGCCAGGAAATAGTATGATTCCCTAATCTGCCTTTCCATATCAATGAGACTCTTGTTAGTAGGATCCTTCTGAAGCTGAAGCTGATGGTCAAGTAACAGATGTTAGGCCACATCAGCATTTCTCTTTATATCAGAAAACATGTCTCTATTTAAATTCTTTCGTAATGGCTTCAGCATTTTGAGTTTAGTAACAACTTTGAACATAGCAGCCCCACTAACAGTTAAGCCCCAGCCTTTCTCCAATATGCTATGGAATTCAGGGACTTTAGTCCACATATTAAAGAATTTGAAAGGCTTATTATGTCCATTTCCACCACTCATACCATAGGAAATAATGCAGAGGCAATGATCAAAGGTCCCTTCAGGATAAAAGTGTGCACTCCAATCAGGCCATTGAGTAATCCAGTCACTATTAACAAGTACTCTATCAATACGACTAAACACCCTAGTAGCAATAGGTTGTTTATTGTTCCATGTAAAAAATGCACCTGTAGACTTCATATCTTGCAAATCACAGTAGTTCAGAGTAGATTGGAAAGGCATCATCTCATCATGCTTGACAATTTTACCCAATCTTTCATTAGCATACAACACATTATTAAAATCTACTAAGACCACCCAAGGACCACCACCATACAATCTAATCAGAGCTGGCCATAGTGGTATCCTCTCTTCAATTTTATTAAAACCATAGACATAAGTAACTGCAAACAACTGGCCAGTATGTTTAACCTTAACATGAAGATGAATATATTGAGCATCATATTCCACTACATCCACCTCTAAATTATTTGATTTCCACATAACCCAGATTCTACCTCCTGAGTATACATTAGTATTAGTAGCAAAACTCCAATTATGACACACCTGATTAATTACTCTATTTATAGACCTAGGTTTTACCATGGTCTCTAAGAGCCTAAACAGATCAACATCATGTTGATGAAGAAACCACTTGATATCTTTTTGTTTAAGAACACTATTCAGGCCCCTTATATTCCATACTCCAAATTTAAACTTGGGAATAAGAGGCTACTCCTCCCCCTCCTTTATCAACCATTTCAGCATCATCAGTAGCTCCAGCCAATTGAGCATTAAAATTCGTTGTGAATGCTCCTTCAGTTCCTTTTACCACCCTAGATTCATGACGAGTTATCCTGGTTATTATTCTAGCAGGGGTAAATTTAGAACTCTGAACATGTGCATGCACTGGAGTAATAATTGGGGTAGCCAGAACAGGTGTTCTAGGTGTAGTCCTCAAATTTGGGTCAGGAAGGACACCAGCCTCTTTAGGAAGAGGAGGGAAATCCTTAGGATCCAGTTCAGAGTGTGTAGTATTCACTTTAGGCCTCCAAACCTGTCTCTGTGGTTGTTGACTAGGTCTCCCAGCCCTCACTAATTTCTTCCTGCAAGCATTAGTAGGGTGGCCAATTCCTTTGCATTGTTGACAGGTAATGGGTAACCAGTCATACTCAATAGGCACAGTAACTTCCACCCCAATCTCATCTTCAAACCTAATTTTGGTCGGAAAGTGCTGGTCAATCTCAACCTCAACCATAGTTCTAGCAAAACCTAAGAGAGTCTTATCTAGAGTAGAATCATCAATACGAATAAATCGCCCAATTAATCCAGATAACTTCTCTAAACATTTTGCCCCCCAGAATTTAAGATCCAAACCAACCAATTTGACCCATATAGGAACCTTCATAGCAGAAATATTAGAAATTCGAGTAGCAGGGTCCCAGGGTTTAATCACAATCGGTTTTCCATCAAATAAGAACATACCATTAGCAAGAACTAATTTATGGTGCTCAGCCTTGGCAAATCTTACCACAAATAGTCCATTAGGAAGGAATGATATCTTGGATATATCATATGGTGCCCAGATTCTTCTCAGAAATCCTTCCAAAACTTCTCGTGGTGGATTTGCCTCCATCACATACCCATATAATGCCAATTTCCAATATGCAATTTCCTCCTGGACATCTTCCATTGACAGCTTTTAGATGCTAGGTTGAGCTTCAGCTTCCTCAGCAACATCTTCAACAATCGGTTCCAGACGAGGCGAAGATTTCTTCTTCCCATTAGAAACCTCAACCCAATTATCAGGATTATCCGAGAGTACAAGCCCATCAATTAGAACCTTCTCCACTTCTGCTTGTATCATCTCCTCAACCTATTGCCTAACTTGCTCAATTTCAATATCTAGGGTTTCAACCTAAATCGAGGATTCCGCTATGTTATTGTTACTAGAATTAATTTGTTGTAATTGATTAATATTTGAATTATTACTACTATTATTATTATTAGATGATGAACTATTATTTTTATTTGATTTAGTATTTTTGTCCATTACAGCAGGATAAGACGTAGCTTTTTTCCGAGCCATTGCTGCGAAACAGTTGATGCCTACAAATCAGAGAATTTTCCCTCTCTAACTTTCTCTCTCATCATGCCTTTTTTTAACTAAGAGAACCGGTATTGGACCTATACATACACTCAAAGAAAGATCAAATGGTCCTAATGCAATGAATGCACTAGGACAAAGGTGAAAAAACAAGTAAATAATAAACTAAGCCTAGAAGCAAACAATTAATCTAATCCAATATCGTCGTCCCCGACAAAGGAGCCAAAAACTTGATAGAAGTTTATATTTACTCCTCCCACAAGTGTACGGTTTTACCCGTTGTACTATTATGAGGGTCGAACCATAAGGATGGAAATTATGGTTCTTAGATTGGTTGTTAATTTCTAGTTTAGTTCTAGCAAGAGCTTTGAAGGATTGATAAACTAGTTGGTAATAAGACTACAACTAAGAGCATGTAAATGAACTAGATGATGCTAAAACGATTAAAATATAAATTAAAGAAACTAGGGTGGTTGGGTTCACTTGTGTTGATAACAGATCGAGTCTTGGCATAGATTAACAACTAATTAAGGCAAATTTAAAGGTAATTCTCACCCTTCAGTGTGAGACTAACCCAAGGCTTAGGATAATCGAACTCTCGCTCTAATTACCCATTACCCACTATTCGTCATATAATATCTAAGCACAGGTTAAGCTCTCACCCAACAAGTAATAAATAATAGAAGGACTCAAATTCTCATTCAAGCATTTCCACAAACATCTTGTATGCATGACAATTAGAAGAGAAATTACCCATGAATTACTTGTTTGTTCAAGCCAATAGTCTACCTATATTAACCACACAAGATTCCTCTCCACCCTAGTATTACACTACTCAAACATGGTAATGAAAATGGAAACAAAAGATGAACAATTCAACAGGTAAATAACACGAGGAGGCATAATGTAAAGACAAGTAATTAAGCAACAATGAACATGTAAATAAATGAAAGAAAGTGAAATTAGGAGAAGGATTATACCAACAATGCTTAAATGTGCAAACTTTGGTTTAAATAAGGAGGATGAATCTCTTCTTCCTTCCAATTACACCCCAATAACAATGTAAACTAATGAGAATAGTAGATCTTAACTAAACTAGAGAGTAATGAAACTAATAATGAAGAAAGATTACAACTTTATTGAAGGAAAATTAAATAGAGAAATATTCTACGGTTCTTGTCTTACAAAATAAGAGAGTAGAAAATAATATGAGAGAGTCTTACTAATCTAATGTGTATGAGAGTGTAATCAAGTAATAACTAGAGTGTCCTAATATACTAGTTTAATAATATTATTAATACAATTACTAATAATAATAATAATAATAATAATAATAATAATAATAATAATAACAATAAAAATAATAACAATAAAAATAATAACAATAAAAATAATAACTATAATAATAATAACTATAATAATAATAATCATAATAATAATAATAATAATAATAATAATAATAATAATAATAAGAATAACAAGAATAATAATAACAATAACAATAACAATAACAATAACAATAACAATAACAACAATAACAATAACAACAATAACAATAATAACAATAATAATAATAATAATAATAAAATAATAATAATAAAATAATAATAATAAAAATAATAATAATAATAATAATAATAATAATAATAATAATAATAATAATAATAATAATAATAATAATAATAATAATAATAATAATAATAATAATAATAATAATAATAATAATAATAATAATAATAATAATAATAATAATAATAATAATAATAATAATAATAATAATAATAATAATAATAATAATAATAATAATAATAATAATAATAATAATAATAATAATAATAATAATAATAATAATAATAATAATAATAATAATAATAATAATAATAATAATAATAATGGATTCTGTAATAATGAGTGTGACTAGAACCATCGACCTTATGGATTCTGTCGCAAGGATTGATGACCCATTGTGTGAGTTGCTTCTGCTTCGGACTTGTACTGGTATTTCTAGACTTTACTTTGCCCTGCGAACTTGTTCTCCACGTGTCTTTCGGTCGGCCCAGCTTTCTTTTGATGTGGCACTTCGTTCAAGCTTGGAAGGTATTGTCACTGTATCTGGGCCTAGTTTTGGGGATTGTCAGTGGCGGCTTGCCCCATTTCCTATTTATTTTGGTGGGCTCGGGGTTTATGTGGCCGGGGATGTCATGCGCTATGCTTTCCTGGCGTCCCGTTTGCAGTCTGCCGAGTTGCA